>NC_057765.1:1129052-1436806 GCF_010389155.1 Erigeron canadensis | reverse complement strand
ATTAAAAGTGAAAGAAAATGAAAAAACTAGGGTTTACTCGATAGCCGTAATAATTTCTGTAGTTGCCAAAAATGGCAACTTCATTGGCCTTTTTTCTCTTTTTGTTGTTTTTATCTGTTGCTTGTACGACGTCGTTTTTGGTCTTCTGTTCTTCTTCTACTGCTTCTTCTTTGTGTTTCATTTTCTTTTCTTTTTAATTATTCTTTATGTAACGGTTTTTTTGGTTCTTGTTTTATGAAAAGTGGGAAGAGGAAGAAGAAGAAAACCTGTTTTATGAGAAAGTACAAGGGCTTTTTATTCAAGTATCGATAGCTTCCAGTATACGACTGTTTAATTAAATTTTTTTAACCTCTTAAAAGTTAATTACCACACCCCGGTAATTATTTTTTTTAAAAAAACATTATTAATATATCAAAATACCTAATTTTTTTTTGAGTTTATAAAAGATACACAACAAGTAGTGCTTGAGGATTCAGTGAAGTCTTCAATTAAAAAGAAATATTACCATTTCGAGTTTATTATTTTTCGAGTTTACAAAAAAACCATTTTAAATATACCAAAGTACTCAAGTTCTTCCGATAGGTTAAAACTAAATATTATTACTAAATGAAAAACTAAATACTTATAGTTAAAAAAAACATATCTTTTATTTTACAAATTGATATAAAATTTATTTATGCTATTGTGTATGGTTGAGTGTTTGTGGTATAGAGTAATAATTGTTTTTGAATCTCACAAAAAAAAACTTAAAGCTAATAGCTTGGAAAGTATTCCAACTTTGACACTTTTGCTTTTGTGGGGTTCCAACAAAAAAACTTCTATTCGAGGGAATGAAAGTGGGTAAAACAACTATATGGGGTTCCGTACAAGTTGTCAGTTAACAATGTTTTTGTATATCATTTTCTATTACTTTTAACCTATATATTTCTTACATGGATATAACATGTAATTATCGTTTGACTTTTCTTTTCTACGTGTACATTCCACTATCTCTTTTAACACTCTTTATATAACCACTTCTTTTTTTAAGTCGATTTAACCCATAAAAGCACAAAGATTGAAACACCATCTTTTTTCTTTTGTTTCCATCTCTTTATTTCTTTTCCTTGATCTCAACTGAAACACCATCTCTTTAAACACCTTTTATGATAAAACGCATGGATATTAATTAGAAAGTGGAATTCAAATTAAAGTAAAAACAAAGATATCATTTTCATCAATGCTTCCGTAACGATCACCGTCAAGGCAACAATCATTACGCAGCCTCTGGCCGTCTGCCTCGTTACATGAAACCCTGTCTTAAAAGATATGTAAAGTTGTTAGTCGCATTTGTAATCTATTGTAGATGAGTATGTCTTTCTATGTGTAATGAATTTTTGTTGGATAGATGATGGTGATTGTCATGTGTTGTATTGAAAGACAAAAATGGAAATTACAAGTTGTGTCAACAAAAAGAGATGAATATGGAAATAATCATTTGTGTCAGATGAATTATATATATATATATTGCTGGTAGAGTTAGGAGAAAAAAATAAAAAATTCTTTTCATCTTGACCATTTAAATTCATTCACATATTAATCTTAACTCTCTAAATTAAAAGTCAAACTTAATTAATGGGGTAGAGATACGCTTCTTCCTTGGTCATCTTCTCCATCAATCTATCTCAATAACTATCTATCTCTGATCATCCGTCGCTAAATCAAGGTAACGTGATGATTTGCCGTCGCCAACGCCTATGGATTCTATTGATTGTTGCGCTCCGATCACGGAATATGGAGGTAGAAGTGAGATTTGATAAACCCTAATTAAAATTTTCGAGGTTTTTTTCCTTTATCAATAATTGCTGCAAGTTTTAGATTATATTGATTGTTGCCTTTTAGATTTACTTTCAAGTATTTGTCTAATATATTTATTGGACATGGATCCTATTTTGTACTCGTACTTTGTATAGTTAACTTGTCATTTGACAAATATGTTGCTCTAAAAAATTGGGAAAAAGTTTTTAAAGTGAGTGGGTGGGAAAAAAAAAGACATTGGTCAAATTTGTAATGAAATATGTTGAAGATTTCATATTTTGGCTTTATAATTTTGTTTCACAGTTGTTGAGAGTTATTGACGGTGAAGCTAGTAATATGATAATGGGTAAGACCCCCTCAAGCGGAACCGAGAAGACTGGTTTAAGCCAGATTCAAAGTTGACCAAAATACAAACTTCCGGGGAATCAAGTAAGAAAAAATAGCAGAGAAAAAAAAGATAAAACGGGCTTGTATGCCGCACAAGCTGCTTCGTTTATCTCGAGTGGTAACATGGTAACTGAGCCTACAAAGACGAATCTGACTGACCAGATCTTAAGCAACGACAAACCAGTAGCTAACTCACTAAGTTTTCGTGCCTTAGAAATGTACACAACTGGTTTTGGCTCAAGAATGATGGGAAAAATGGGGTATGTAAATGGAAGTGGATTGGGCAAAGATGGTAGAGCAATAACGACCCAAATCACTCCGGTTAGATACAAAGGTTCCCGAAACAAGCTAAGCATCAGAACCTATGTATGCAACCCCACCATCACAGAGACAAAGTGAAGGAACCTAAATTGTAGGCATGCTTCATGTACTTTTAAGTATATATTTATTGTCCAAATTAATGCCCGGTCAACGACCGGGTATTGATCTGGTTTTGGTTGTATAAATGATGCCATTTTTCCTGGGTTTGTTTTAAGAGAACATTCTTGTCGAGAAAAAGCAATGGCCGGAGAAACCTATCAACCACTACCACCAAAGCAACCTTCGACAGACTATTATGAACCACCATAGTTGTAGCTTTCAACCGCCATCGGTCTCACTGCTAAGCATTCAACCACCACCACTCCCGTAGCGACAACCTTGAATCACCACCACTTTTTGTCATATCTGGTCAACACCTACCCACCTTTTCTGAAATTAAACATTTGGGAGCTTGGAAAGATGGGCAACTACCAAGAGTGTACAATAGTTCAAGTCATATCTTTAGTACACCAATTGATTAGGTAAATAATTATTATGAGTGGTGTATGGATTTGATTATGGTAGTAGCTCAAGAAAAAAAGGTTTTGAATTTGGGTGGGCATGCTTTTAAGGGGGAGAAAGTTTATGCTTGTGTTTTTTTGTTATTATATGTGTAATAAAATCCACATGTCGAAATATGTGGCTGATGAGATGAAAAAAATACTTGTGACTTGATAATTAAAGTTCAGCTCAGCTCAAACAAGTCATGGCCCCACTTAAGAGATTTTAGCCGTTTTCAATAGTGTAAATAGATTTGGTTCATTCTTAATTTGAATTTGATATTTCAATTTTGCTCATTCTTTTAGCTTTTTATCAAACATATATATGATGAGATGATTTCAAACAAACTTTGGTATAATGGATTTCGTGTTACCTTTTAGTATTTTTTATGATAAAAAATAATGCGAAGAAAGAACTGCTAGTTGACGCCTACATATGAAAATAATAAATATATGTAATTAGATTCACAAATCTTTACCCAGTGTTGTGAAACTCGGCCGATACAGCCGAATCGGATCGTGTATCGGCCGATTGACTATACGAGTTTGCCATACTCGGTCTGAAAATCGGACAGGGTTCCAGAATTGGGTCAACTTGGTCAAGACTCGGCTGTATCGGTCAAGGATCGACTATATGGGTCAAGACTCGGCTGTATCGGATCTAGTCAACCAAAGTCAAACTTTTTTTTTCTTTTTTCTTTAATTATGTTATTGTTTGTAGACAATTATGTTTAAGTTGAAAAATCATGTTATGTTTAAGTTTGAAGTTTTATATATATTTTTAACTTTTTCTTACATATAATTTCAAAAATTATTACTTTATACATAAAAAACACACTATTCACCGATCCGATTCTAATCCGATTTTTGAAAAATCCTGTCTCCCCCCCCCCCCCCCCCCCCTCACCAATCCAATCCTGATTCTCGAGTTTCGCAACCTTTGTCTTTACTGTGATCATGGTATTGGTTTTCATTTAAACGAATGTGATTTCAATTCAAGTAAACTGACATAACAAAATCATATATATTAAAAACGTAATCATAATAATTGCAACCGTGCAACGAGCGATTTTCAAGCTACCTATTTTTAGATATCATCCACCTTTTATTCTCTCTCTTTTTTATATGCATTTTTTTTTAAAACATCTTTAGTTTGAATCTTGACTTTTTAAATTTCTTTCCGGAAGTTATTACATGTATTTTGATATGACAAACTTTTACATGGCACTACATTTAGATACATATTTTCCTAGTATTTTGGATTTGGTTCTCACACATTTATTTCCAAAACATAATTTATTACATGTTTAACAAATAATAATTTTATTATTCAAGGATTAAAAAATCGAGTGCTACAAACTCATTAATAAATTATATAAATTCTTAAAAATAATAAGTATGAAAGTAAAAAATTTAAAATAAAAACACAAAATAAATAGTACAAACATAATTAAAGCTAAATTTCAAAAATCATTGACATAAAAAGTGAAACGAAAAATTGAGAACTAATAATTATTGCAAACTAAGATTCGGAGATGATTAGGTTTATATATTCGAACCTTACCCACTACTATTTGGGGTTTTTTCCTATGTTTCAGTAATTGGCACAAGTTTTTTTCAACCATTTTGCATTTTTCAAATCTAGTCTTTGGTAGTGCATATAGTCTAGATTTTTGTTGTAAGTTTGTAATTTAGACCTCTAGTACCTTGTTAGAGTGTTCTTATTTAATAAAATTGTTTTTGCCGTTTGAAGAAAAAAAAAAAGCGATGAATTTAAAAGAAGGCATACATAAAGTGGTTTTCCCAATTCTACCGTGCTATTTTTTTTTTCCTTTGATTGTTCCCTAAATTCTCCACAACAAAAAATGGTCTATACATTTATTAGCCATTCCACCAAGATTTTGATTTTGATTTGTGACATGTTACAACCATTGTTTAATTATCTACAAAATGGGGGCCTTAAAACTACACTATGATGGAGGTGTTACTCCAACAACCATTTTCAGATCGATTATGAAGCCTACCAAAGCAGATGATTGCTGAACTCTCGGCCTCGACATATTGGAATTTCCACGACATCATTCAAGTTCTTTCAGGAAATCAATGTTATCAACAAAGACCTGCAAAATATTGACGAAAATTATCAAGACTAGTTCTTATATCAGCAGATGCATCCAAAGAAGTATATTTTTCATATCAAATACTTTTTTCATTTCAAATAAATTGCTAATTCCGAGAAAACTGAATATAATTTCAATGTCTCCTTAATTCGCAATATTTTAATGCAGGATTCGGGTCTTTGTATATAATAATAGGGTGCTAAGTTGGAAAAAGGGTCAAACAAGTTTGGGCCAGGTCAGATTGACCAGCAGCTACCTTGAAATTCATAATAACCAATATCATAAACGCAATTTGAGACTATCAAAAATAAATAATACGTTATAATTTGTAGTAATAATCATATTCTACTATAGAAAGATTACTCGATCATAACAATGTGTATAAATGAAAACTGAGCCAAAAAAGTTTCCTAATCAAAAGTCAAATCCAATTTTTAAGATAATAACTAAAGCCATATAATAGATGCATATATAGAAGAAAATGCTGCAGAATCTTGCATAACTGAGTATGAGATTTACCGTCTTCCAACCATCGGGGTCTAAACATGCTGTTATTTTGGTGCTGATACCAGGTAGGGGTCCGGGTTCTCTGGTGATCTTCCCACCAAAAAGTTTGATCGCATCTGCAGTTTTATAGACATCATCTGTGCCTATTGCTATCTATTGTCAAACAAAACCATTAGTTTACCCCATTTGGTCCATTAAAACAAAAATCCCATGATATATGACAAAAGATATGACAAACTATATCTTTATTGACCTGAGCATAGGCATTTCCTTTGTCATATTCTGTGACCCCGTAGTTGTAAGTCAGCTCTAGAACAGCATTTTTATCTTCTGGTCCATAACCCATCATCGCAATGGTATACTGCAAAATCAAAAAGTTATTTTAATCACATAGAAATTAGAAATATATCAACAAATGGTCAAGTTAGAAGTCGAGAATTTCATGAATATTATAATGTCCACATACTAGCAGCCACATGCGTCGGAAAACTTAAAAACATCATTTGTATACAATAAACATCACCCGCGCTGGGTTTGGCACCTGAATAGAGGGTTAGGTAGGGGGTAAAACCGGAGGTCAGGTCAAAAGGTCAAATTTAACCACGTGATGCTGAGACAGGTCAAGTCGGGTTGGCCCAACTAAATATCAAAATCTGTTTAAATTTGAAATCTCATTTAATAACTAAAGCATTGAATATAATTACAACAATAATCTAATTATTAGAAATAAGCGATTAGAAGGTTGTATGCTAAAATGATACACTTCGGACTACTCTCAAGTTTTAGCCTGTTTGATGCATTCCATTCACACAAAAAATCTTTTACATAACCTAAATAAGATTTTAAAAGCCCAAATAGACCCATTCACAAGTAAATGAGCTGAAATTGCCATCTCTAGTGAAAAACTGATACAACTTTACATGACTTCATAATTCAAATTGAAAATTTCACATACACTTTAAGTGTTAGATGGAGCTAAACCCAGTTTCCTGGCTCAAACCATACAGAAACACAATAACAGCATACCTTGTATTCAGGGTTATCTCTTCGACGAAGGAGCTCCATACCAAATGCCTAGAGTAGATAAGATAGATACAAATATATGAAGTTAGTCCACAAAGAAATGTAGAAAAAATCCTGCTAAAAAATGTTACAATTTGATAACCATATTTACAAGTAAATCTCACACCTTCTCATGAAAAGCAATGGAACGATCAAGATCCCCAACACGAAGCATTACTTGACACAGTGGTTCAGGTGTAGGACCTCTTTCTATAAGTTCAAACTTATAGCCATCAGGATCTTCGATAAATGCAATAACAGACTTCCCACCTTTGACTGGACCAGGTTCCCTGGTTACTGTGCCACCTTTAGCCTTTATGAGATCGACAGTCTTAGCAACCTGCAAGGTCAAAGATCAACACGATATTTAGCCTTTATTAGATCGACAGTATCTAAGATTATGACATCTTATACTCAAGCAGTAACCTGGTTTATTGCATTACAAGATAATTTCTCCTTTTTTATGAAAACTCATACGGACAGATCTGACTAATGCCAAGTTAAAAACAAATATACTTTATCCCTAAAAGTAATGGAAATCACTGACACTGACACATACCACATGCCACAACAGGAAAATAGGCCATAAAACTTTAGATGCTATTATTGGCATTATATATTCGGAGCTAGTAAAGTTATCCAGTAATTCTGCTGGAAACTTGATTAACAGCAAGGAACTATACAGTGTATAAGCAGACGCAAGAACTGCAAAAACCTAGAGAATTCAAAAGGTATATTGTTCACTCACATCATCAACCGCAATGCCAAAATGACCAAATGCACTTCCAATGTCGTATTTATCTACTCCATAATCTGCCAGTATAGATACAAATTAGTCAAAAGCAAATAATCGAGATGCCACTATTGACCTTGAAAACAAATCAATGTGCCTCATATTTAGTATCACACTGTTGAAGCAAACGTCACAAAGTCGCATATCAATCTACAAATACCATAAATGTTAACATCAAAGTTATCATTTTTTCCTTTTCTTCTTGGAGGAGAGAAATTATAGTCACAAGAAGAGAGATTGTGTATTACATTACATACTTTATCAACTAAAGTGACCAAGGAAGTTTAGTAATAGTTCCAGATTATCAAAACAAAAGTATTTTTAAGAGAGATTACTGTATGTGAGTTCAATAACAAAGTGAGAATCTTCTGGTCCATATCCAAGAAATGCATTGGTGTATCTCTCCTCGGGTATGTCTCTTTTTCGCAATAGCTTCATCCCAAGGCACTCCGTATAGAACCTGCACACATATTTCAGTTGACACAAATGTTGACCAAATGATCTATAAACCTGATAAACGATAGGAATTAGTATACGGTAATTTAAAAAGTTACTTTATTGTTCTGTCCAAGTCACCGACACGGTAAACAACATGAAGCATTCTTCTCTTGTCGGTTTTTACCCACTCCAAGGCATTTTCCTGGGTGGTTGCAGTACTTCCCTGTGCCATGTTTACAATGGTTTTCACGTACTTGTGGTTTCCTTCTGGTCTAAATAACTTAGAAGCTTTAAGACCAAAACTTTGCAATGGTGATTGCACTGGAGAAATATACAAAGTCACAAGGTAAGAGATATAATGAAGCATGAGCTATAACCAGATTCTACCCTTAGGTGTTGACACATACGCACAATCTCACATGACAGTATATAAAAATATGAGAGATTTCAGCTATAAATTAAGATTAAAGCAGTGCCCATGATCAAATAACTTATATCCTATTCTTCTCGTCTAAATGATATATATGAAAAACCTTTAGTTAAATCTAGTGGTCCGTATAAATTTTAAAAGACAGCTACATTGTGATCTCTAGTCTTTTATGAGATAGACTCAATCATTTAGGGGTTTAAATCAAGTTTAACTAACCTTACCGGCCGAATATTCCCATCTTACACACACTTATACATCAACCTAATGTCATGCTAATCCATGAGAACACTTGCAAATATAAATATTTAACATATCTTCACAACCTTATATAAATTCTAGCCCCATGTTATAAAGTTAGAAAAAAGGGACATGCAAAATTACCCAATTGCCCTTAATGAACTAATTTACACCACCAGTTCCTTCTCTTCTAAAAAATCTCCACTACCACCTGTACATCAATTACATTTACATCAAACTACACATCTCATGCCACCACCATCACCAATAGTCGCCGCCACCACCAAATCGCTGTCGCCGCAACCGTTGCCGCATCGCGCGAGTACCCTTCTAGTATACATACATATTTATGTTGGTAATCATGCCATTACAAAATTGGTTCTTGCGGTTGTCACAGGTCAATCTTGTTCTAAAGAAGGTAAAGGTGCCTTTTTCTTGACTATTAGTCATGGAGTCTGTTGGGTTTGTTCAGTAGGTTGCACCCAACATTGTTGTATTCTCATTAGTTTTGTGTGTTAAATCAGTGTATTAACTCCTGTGTCTCTAAGTTTCTTTAACTATATACTATAGCTTGTTTATTGCGAGTAAAAGGCCTTTTGGTCAATCCCACATATTTTTTCCGAATAAATCTGACTCCAACTTGAGCTTCTTCAAACGTGAATTTAGCTCAATTTCGTCACTATCTGAAAGTAATTCAAAATTCCAAGCTTGGGCAACCAAGAACCAACAGTCTACCCTAATAGAAAAAATAATTTACTACATGTTTTCAGCCACATATGACATGTCAAACAAAATGCATAAGCTTGAGCTGAATTCCTCACACTACCGAGCCTCTTCAAAATTTCAAGCTCAAGAATTAGTAACCAACACTCTTCTTGAACACGCCCTTACACGTTCTCAACCAGATAAAGAACACACAAAATTGAATAAATGAACTATAACTATTTAGCTCATAATTAAAAATTAAACCTAATAAAGTATATTCAATCTAAACACATAAAGTACAAACAACTCTGTCAAGCCACATCACACAAACTTACAGCTCACGTTAAGACTCTTATAGGCTGCATCCATAATGCGTTTGTCCTAAAAAAAGTGTCTCCAATTTGAACTAGTTTAGGCCATCTCTAAGAAATCCTCTAAAAGGGTCCTCTAACTCTAAATATAGAGATAAAGAACCAAAAATTTCACTCCAATGGATCCTCTATATTTAGAGAAACATTTAGATGAAGCCAAGTTTCCTCTATATATAGAGAATCGCAATTCATCCTTTAAATCTACTTTCTGATTATAATCTATTTGTTTACTGCAAAAGGTGAAGTAGTAAGTTAAAACATTCTACATATTCTCAACCACATTGCGCCAAAAGCTCACTACTTTTTAAGTAGAAACTAAACCTAATTAAGCAAATTCAATTCAATCCAATCCATATAGACGCGTTCTCAACCACAAAACCAACAGAACGCGTAAAATCGAACAATAAATAACTAAAAGACCTAACTTAGCTTGAGAATTCCTCAATTTCTCAAACCTTATCACTACTTGAAGCTCAAGCAACCAAAACTGTGCTCTAATACTACATCTATTAAATGTTCTTATAACCGAACTAAAAACGCCTAAAATTGCATATAAATGCACTTAAAAATTAACTCATAGTCATAAACTAAACCTAAAAATATACAATTTTATAATCATATATACACAACCCTATCTATCCACATAAACACAAATTAAAACAGTATCAAGCTATACTCACATACAATACATATATATATATATATATATATATATAGAGAGAGAGAGAGAGAGAGAGAAATTTATACCAGTGGAAGAGAAGTGAAGCGAATTGAAGCGCGAAGAAGAAGAAGGATTGGCGATGGATATGACACCGCCAAACCTGGAGAATGATGATGAAATGGAAGGACGAATTGTTGACGCCATAGGTAATATCCGCACCATCTCCTTTCTTCAATATATAAATAATTATACGAACATATATGTATTTATATGTGTATATATATATGTGTGTGTGACTGTGTGTGTATATCAACAACAGCTGGGTGAAAGAGTGTGGGTGTGAAGAAGAATCTTGTCTTTTAGTATCAAGGGAAGGATTGATTCGCTCAAAAGATGACGTATCCAAGGGCCGAGAGTGTCACGATGGTTTATTATTTGTTTATTCTTTTAGGGGTTGTTTGTTTGCAAGTTAATTTGTAGCTCAAAATTTTGAATTAAATCTATATTGTCACGTGTCCTTGAGCGATAGTTGAAAGACCATCTCTCCGTTCATGAGGTTTTAAGCTTTGGGAAGGATATAAAAAAGCCATTTTATAAGGGTTTGGTTTGATATACCCAACTGAAAGGATTGGGTCAACTATATTAAACGTCGTGTCTTCGGTGGATTCGTATGAGGTTTCCCCCCATCGGGTATTTGAACTAGGCATTACTACTTCGAGGGAGCTCTCTAGCGCGGATCCGGTTAAGACAACGTATGCTAGACCTCTCGTTGTCGAATCGTTACACGAAGTTTTCAGCGAAATTCACTTTTCAAATTTTTTTTGTATTGTCACGTTTATAGTTCAGTTAGAGTATATATATATATAGTATTATAAAGCAAAGTGGCTTTTTTTATGTTAAAATATCAAACTTACCCTTCATATTTATACTACCTCCACACATTGTAGCCCTAATTTACTGTAACTTTTTCTTAAAACATTTTATCCCCTAAACCAAAAAAACAATTACACAAAATATTTACTCCACCCTCTCTCTGCTGGAATTTCCCCCCTCTCTCTCTTCCCTGTGCCGAAGTCACAAGAATCATCACAATCACCCCCTCCCTTCCTTCTCTCTCACATCGTAATTGTACTCCAGTGACACCATTTCTAGCACCACCACCACCATCCATCATCTCTACCTCTGGTGATTCGGTTTTCTTTTTGGTTCATCATTCAACGCCGTCACATGATTCGTATAAAACTTTTTTTTCCTTTTAAAGATGCAGGGTGAAACGACTCGACTCGACCATTTTTTATTTTCTTTTTATACAAGTTGTCTTTGTTTGACCAATCCATACTTTAAAAAATTTAAACAAAATAAAGTGAAAAACTCGAAATGTTCAAATTCAAAATCTAACCATTTAGAACACCTAAATATGTTATAATAAACATATCCTATAAGTTTCAAACCTTGAAAACATCGGATGAAGCTCGGAAAATTTTTTGCTCGAAGTTAGAGGAACTGCGGACGCAAGCACGGTCGACTGTGCTTTGCGTCCGTGCTCATAGAAACTCAACACCAAGAGAAAATACTGCGTACGCTAAGCACGGTTAGTCGTGCTTGCGTCTGTACTCTTACTGCACACACCAAACATCAAATTTGACTATTAACTCAATTTGCAACCTTTCCCAAACTCCAAACACAAGTTCTATAACACATCAAAGTTGATTTCAAACCACTACATGACATAATTTACAACATAATTCAAATGACCATTTGACCATAGTACCATACAATCATTTACACATCCATACAGGTCATTTACCCAAGTTAACCTTTATACAAAATAACCATACTTGTTTTTGATGTCACAAGACCAAACCTTTACCATATTTGCATGAATACCAAAACAACCATAGGATCAAGAGACATGGGTAGGATGACTAAGTGTCTAAACAAAATATCCATTCTTTCAAGAATGGACAATACCTCCAAGCCTTCTAAATTAACCTTGTTCTCCTAACTTCAAATTAACAACATTAGTTTCTTCTCTCGGAACCACCTATAAAATGGTAAACAACTAAAAAGTAAGCGAATGCTTAGTGAGTACATTCATATACAATTACACACATAATGAAATTAATACATGAAAACCATAACATAGGTATAATACATCACCATACCACCTCAATCATGTTCACAATTATACTACCAAATAACATATGAAATCATAAGACAATTCTACAATCAATACACCTAAACACCTACCAATATACCAAGGATTGCATACACTATAATATTACGCAAATGAAAATCATATAACTCCACGCTATCAGGTGTTCATTTCAAATATGTTATTCAACAACCAATTCACATTGTCATACCCCATATGGTCTTCCAACTCTATGCCATACCCCATATGGTCTTTCCTTGATTAGCCATACCCCGTATGGTCTTACACCATATGCCATACTCCGTATGGTCTTTATCCTATCAATACATAACTATAGTCTTCCTCCACGTCCTCATGTGATTGACCCAAAATGTATATAAACATATATAAATGTACTCACCTCAAAGACGAATAACCAATTCCATGGTGACCACAAGAAAACACATCCTTTCTTTCAACCTATCAATCATCACAATATGCATATAAGGTCACATTCATACTAACTCAATCTAGCCATGCTAACAAATTTCTAAACCCAAAATCATTTTACTTTGTCATTGAGTTGCTTTATTCAAAAACTTTACTTGGTGAATTAAATTCTATCAATAAATTCACCATTCATTCAACTAATGAAATACACCATTCTTTCATAATCAAGGTTTCAATGCCAACATCCAAATTCTTAGTTAAATAAAGGGCTTTTTATTTGGAAAATACCTCAATTTGTTACTTTTTATTTTATTGGGGTACAAATAAAAATCTGTCCTATTGTGAGGAAAAAAACCGGCTTAAACACCTATGTTGGGTTTTTACCGGCTAAGTAATATTTCTACCCAGTTATACATTATTTAATATCCATGTGCCCCTTAACCCCTATTTATTTATACTTATATATACAATGTATATATAGTAATAATATAATATATAATATAATAAATATATAAATACAAATAAATAGTATATAAGAGCATATAGCGGGTCGTTGACTTAATAGTAAGTATATCACGAGATTTCTTTCTTTCTTTTCTTTTTCTGTTTTTTTACCAGCGAAGTTTTTTATCCCAAGATTACACTCGTCGCAAATTAACATATGAGTACGTCCAAATGTCCAATCCTCTGTTTCCATCAGTAACTTACGATAAGTTTATTCCGTTTCTTTATTGATATATAAGGATCGGGTTCTCAATTATTGTATATGATACTGTCATATAGGGACTTCGGCAAACTCTCTATATATCATTTGCAGAACCAATCTTCCCCTCCTTTCAAAATCCAGCTACCCACCGCTTGTCGCCCGCCTACCTTGCCGGAAAAAATGAAGTGCACCTCAAAAATGCTACAAAATAATCGTCATCAACATTTAAGCAAACAAAGGCAACCATCCAACCCCCAAAACCAGCCGACACCACCTATGCTGTCACCCTCCGTCGCACCGTCACCATCGCCCAATAACCCACTGAACCCGTTTCTAGCATCCCCCAATAACCAAATCTGGTTTTTACCTATTCCAATCAAATCTTCATCGCCGTGTGCTGCAGCTTCCGAGCAACTTCCATTTGTACCAGATTCAGATCTGATAAATTTTGGCATTCAGACTCTGATTAGATTGTCAAATCTTCGTTTCTAATGATGGTTGTTCTTCGTTTGTATCTTTTTTTCTTTAAAGTTGTTTTACTAATGTTTTTTTATGCGGGCATTTTCTTTTCCGATCATTACGATGGAACAATCGAAAGAGTACGGCGGCAATGGGAGAATGAGGGTTTGAATGTGATTGAAATATATTGAAAAAGAAATAGAAATTTGTGTGTTAATTGAGAAGAAAATGAAGATCTCTGAAAGTGGGTTTCATGGAAAATGAGATTTTACATTTGTATATGTGGGTATTTTGATTTGACTCATAATAATTGGAAAGAGATAGAGATATTTTTCTGGGTTGTTTTTTACATATTAAGATCTATGGTGGTTGTTTTTTATAATATAAATTATAAATTAAATTAAAATAAAAATAAAAACAAAAAATGACTGACTACCTGATGGAAGACCCAACATAGGTGTTTTAGTCGGTTTTTTTCTTCACAATAAGACAGATTTTGTTTGTACCCCAATAAAGTAAAAAGTGACAAGTTGGGGTACTTTCTTAGTAAAAAGCCCTTAGATAAATCATACAACTCAATAACAAACACCAAAATAGTAGAATTTGTAGAAAAATCATACAAACACAATTTCTACCAAAACCTCCAAGTTATGGCATTTCAAGAACCCTAAATCTCTAACACAATTCAAAACTAGGTTAGGGAATTATTACCTTAATGATTTCAAGAACAATTGCAAGACTTTAATTTACAAATTATTCTCCTTCAATTCCCTTTTTCTCTTGAGATTTTCGGCCACATCCCCATACACACTTCTCAACCCTAACTTTTGAATTTCTAAGATAGTGAAAAATTATTATTCAAGTTGGTGTTTGTAGATTTTTTTAAATTTTAGTAAAGATTATATTTGATTTGAGATGAGAAGAATCAAGAAGATAAGAGAAAGTGAAAGAAGAAACAGTGAAAAAAAGAGTGTGGCTAGCACTTTCACGCCCCATATCAATATTTGTGGGTATTTTTACCAACTATCCGTAAAAGTTTCAACTTAATTAATCCCATAACTCAAAATTAAATATTAAGAAATTATTTTAATGTTAAAACTACAAAAAGGAGTTAACTTATTTTACTATAAAAATCTTGGGGTGTTACAACTTTCCTACACTTATTTGGTTCACGTCGTCGGGAACGTCACTTCATAACTCCAAAATCCTCCAAATATTCACAATTTCTCTATACCGATTCATTTTACATATTTAGTTGTTTTCTTACATTCTTAATATATATCAAGTTAAGCCTTATACTTCACTCTCAATATACAAATTGTTATAATAACTTTAGGTTATGGGTTATGATATCACTTGAAGGGCTCAAAAGAACGAGAAATCCCTACTAATACTTTGGATAAGAATATCATTTTATGATTATGTAACTTAAGGATATCGATTTGCAAGGTATTTGTACAAGTATATCTCATTATATCTCATTAGGTGGTTTTTTAAACTGTGTTATAGAAAATTAATATAATTTGAATTCTTTAGGTGGTTTT
The DNA here is from genome assembly GCF_010389155.1 of Erigeron canadensis. Taxonomy (NCBI): domain Eukaryota; kingdom Viridiplantae; phylum Streptophyta; class Magnoliopsida; order Asterales; family Asteraceae; genus Erigeron; species Erigeron canadensis. The sequence continues at coordinate 1,421,145 of NC_057765.1, read as the reverse complement.
TCAAACTGTGTTATATATCTCAATATCATTTTTTGATTTTGATTTGCTTTATATAAATTGACTTTGTTTCTTTTGATTAGATGCATGTAGGCTTTAATACCATGAATAATTACAGTAATGTTGATGATTTTCTTTCAACTTATTGGTTAGACTATGGTGATTCTATTGTCGTTTCGTCTTTAAAGGTAAAAAAGCTAACGTGCTTCCTTTGTATAGATTTTTTAACATATTCGTTTTAAAATCTTTTTGTGAGTTTTGGTACTTTAAACAAAAAAGTAGTACATGGATTTGTTTTGTGCATAAAAAGGCAACAAGTTTTATAAGTATGATAGTTTTTAATTTCAATGTTTGCTCTTCATTCAACTTCGACTTAATTTTGTAAAATGGGACAACAAAAATGTTGTTGAACAGAGGGAGACTTCATGACAAGACGGAGCCTTGGTGACTAACTGTTAAAACCCATCGGGATTCTAATGGACGTGTCATATGCAATCAAAAGATCAAATTGCTAAACAGCTGTTTTGACATGCCAAGTGTTTTAAGAAGTTAATAAAAATTTTTGTACGAAAAACCAACTTAATTGATTCAACTGGCATTAGAATTACACATTTGACCTTTGACCCCAACCCGTTATCCACCGCCCACCCATTTTGCTATGTCCACTGCATATCACTTAAAATAAGGCAATGGGCTACCGCTTTCGAAGTGACAAACTTCAATAATACGGATGACATGCATTTTTCTAATTGTCTTTGCAGAATAGCAAACCTGAGATTATGGCGGAGTGCTTGACATCTGATTTTCGAGGCAATATGAAAGCAATGTTAATGTTAGCAAACTCAGGATTAGATGCCTTTGCTAGCAACATTGAGACCGGTAAACACCTTTAACGAATTGTAAGAGATTTACGAGCTGGGTGAGTTATTGAAAATCTAAAATCCTTTCCTTTACAATTTCACGTGGTGTAAGGTAATTAAGGGAAAAAGACATATTTGTTATGTATTTAAGTTTAAAATTTGGTATATCATTGTGTGAATTTAGGTCAGTACCTTAAGGGTTAGAAGTAACTATGTGTGATTTTGTATGTTTATATGATCATATAACTCAGAGTTAGATATATAATATAATTTGACATATATTAAAGTATTCCGGTAGCAAGTACAACATACACAAAAGATTATCTAACTACGAGTGTTTTGTGTTGTATGGCAGCTAGGCAGTGCCGACTCAAGCTTTTTGGTGGCCTTAAACGACATCAATTTTGAGGGCCTAGTTTATCAACATACAAAGTAAAGTAAACAGAAAAAAATCTACTGTTGCTGAAGCGCTGCTGATGTTGCTGGCCACTGAGCTACTGTTGTGCTACAACCCAACAAGATAAGTTGACAAACCTGTATGATAAACTAACTTATTCCCGTACCTAAATAAGCACCAACTTATTGTTTGTAGTAACTTAACCGTATGACCAACAATAAACTAATCAAGGCAGAACTAAATAACTTGAAACCATCCAACTAATTAAAGTAAAAAACAATAACTATCATAACATCAATTAGCAAGCAGGCAGCTTAAAGAAATGCAAGTTATTCCCAGAACATCAAGCATTGGTCCTAAATAACTTCATACGCAATAAATAAGGGGTATGGAAACTAGAAGTCAAATACCTTCAATTTCTAAACTGATGGGGGCAACCAGCAGGTATAAAAACAGCATCTCCAAGCTTTTGAACAAAAGTCCAAAGTTCAATTTCTAGTGAGATCCATTAGAATGAGCAGAATCAGAACATTAAATTAGTAGAATCACATACACATCTTGATATATATATATATATACTTACAAAACATCAGTAAATGATTTTTGGAGAATGGAAACACAGTGAATAAACTTACCCAATGTTATACCCAATTTTGGAGAATGGAAACATCAGTAAATAACCCCTCGATTTCACCATAACCATAAGACTCCATTGCAATCATAGTTTCAGAGAAAAATCACACGCTTTTCAATTTTCAAGGAGGATGAAGACTTCGAGGGAGGCTGCGTCTTCTAACTTCTGTCTATATATATTTTTTTAATTTAGGCGGAGTATTCTTTTTTAATGTATACAAAGGAGGGTACAAATTTGGGGGCCTTTTTGTTTTTGGTGGCCTCAAGCCCATGCTTGACCCCAATATACACTTGGGCCGGCCCTGCAGTTAGGTGAGTTATACATTAATTTGGCAGATAAATTTGGAGTTGTTAGATGATCACATCAGTTAAATGTTTCCAAAAGCCAAGATTCCAAAAAGCTCTTCTAGAAGCTCAAAACACTACTAGCAAAGTGATTTGGGTCAAGTTCAAGAAAAACAAGAACCAATTTTTTTCATGTTTTCTAATATGGGATTTTAAAGAGTTCGTGCTGAATCATAATTAATCAATTTTTTTTAATCCGAGTATTGCTACATGTTTATCTAAATTTAAGCAAAAAAGAAACAAAAGTGACTTTTGTTTCATTTACATGTGGTGTTTCTTATTTTTGGAGCTGAATGTAGGAACATGTAGATCACAAAAAATTCCTTATTTTACTAGGTAGTTACGAGTATTTTCTTGACAAATCTGGACCTTGATTGTTCATTTGACCTGTCCCCTTTTATCTAAACTTTCGCTTTTGACCCATTTGATAAAACAAACCAAACTAACACAATAACTAACTGGTTTATATAACACATATCATGACGATATTATGCCGTTATAGCATTTTAAATTAATGATTTTTTGACTTGGTTTGTTTTGTTTTCTGTTTTTTGCTTTCTATTTATTATTTTTTATTATAATTTTTTTTATGCAGAATGAGGAAATAATTTCATAGAAAGTTTGGGATTTAGCCACTTCACAACGCCCATCAATTGGAACTAAAAGCTCGGTCATCCTTTTAGCAAACTAAGCTCATAGTGACTATATGTAGTTATGTACATTTATATAATTCGAAAATCTCAACTTGGTCGTGCAATTTGTAGATTGTATGTGAACAATTAATTTGGCTTCAGTTGAGGACAAAGTCTGAAAACGATAAGATGTTTGCTATAATCACCTGGAGAACTATACACCATTAAAAAATTGCATTGACATCGCCGCTGCAACGCACATGCATCCATCTAGTATATATTTATGCTTATAGGCCATAGTAGCTATCTTACAAGGTGTCCAACGGGTTATATGTCTTATTTCCATTATCTAAAACTAACGTACTGTATAATAGTAAATAATACTCGTATATATGAATAGAGAAAAAGCTTATTTGTTTATGTTGTTGGCCATGACAAATAACAACTATAATTCCCAATTTAAATTTGTTATAGTATATATTTTTGGTGTGTCAAAGGATTAGTGTCGAGTTGAGTCAATTTCAAGTCGGATTAAACATAGACATTAACTTGTTAAGAGAATAGCCATAAAGTGTGACCAGAGCCGGCTCAACGTTTTTTGTGGCCTTAAACAAAATCGATTTTAGAGGTCTTTCTTTTAAAATTTCTACCAAAGCTCTTTTATTCGGGCATAAGATATATACAAGTTCGAAGTTCAAAACCAAATAATGAGAAGGTAATGTAGTAAACACAATAAACCCATGAATAAATTACGTAGATAAATCATTATTATTAATCAAAATCAAATCAATTCATAGAAAGATAATGTATTTAAGATAAATTAAAAGAAACCATAGAGGGAAGATGGAACAATAATATTTTATTGAAGATTCTTTTAACCTATGATGATTAGAGACTTTGAGTGCTTGTTTCTTATGTTAAAAATACCAAGTAAAAAAAGTCCTTATGTAAAAAAAACTCAAATCTAGATTAAAATTTGAGGCCTCATAAATTTGGGGCCTCAAGCACCCGCCTAACCCAAAACTACAATAGAGCCGGCAGTGAGTGTGACACTTTGTAGGCATGCATTAATAATTTATTATCACAAGATCATACCAGAAAAGTTGTTGCATAGTACATTGACCATGCTGAAATCTGAACACCGCATGCAATGTATTGTGACCCAAACTAACCCAACATAGTCATGTTAATCGTATTTTTTACTTAGATTTTAGGCCCAATATAATAAAGAATTCAATCCAACAATAAAATTAGAATCCAACCCAAAATTACTTACCAGCAAAGTAGCAAATGTTAAAAAAGAATCTGTCATGTCATATGTTACTGATTTCACAATAGATAAGCTCTCAAATTTGTGTTCGATTCTCATTCTTCAATCTTGCATTTAGTTTTTCACATGTAGTACAGTCCTTTTCAATTTTAAGCAGAAATTTAGTATTCATCGAGTTCATAAGTTATTTTTACACAAACTCTATTGCTTAATTGTTGCTTTATTGCGATTTATTAGGTGTTGTTATAACTAAATCCCGTTAACTTTTGTTAAAGTTTTTGTTATTTTTGATAGTTGCTTGATTAAGTTGAAATTGCTTGAATGCAATAGGTGAATGTTAATTCTGAAATATTGCTTGCACACAGCCTTTGAAAATGTCTGAATAAAAATGTGGATGAAATAGTTTCAGTTTCATCAAACTTTTGTTTCGCTTATATTTTGTTCATACAAGCGTTATGCGATCCAAATTGTTGTCATGTGCTCTCTGGTCTTGTGTGGGGTATATTTTGAATGAAAACCTTTTGTTTATTATGTGCGGTCACGTTGCTAGCTTCTAGTCATAAAATGTTGATTATTTTAGCACACAATTGTGCCGTACTCCAAGTTTGTATTAAACTAATGGTAGTATTAACGTTCTCACATTAATACAAACTTGTAGGATATAGCGCGTACTTGTGTGTTAAAAGAATCAACATTTTCTGACTAGAAACTACAAGGGATATGACCGCAAATAATAAACAAAAGGCCTTCTAATGATTTATGCCCTACAATGGATCGCCTGAACAAGACTAGAGACCATACAATAGTCTGGATCGCATTATGCTTGTCTGAACAAATATGGTGGTCTGATCAAATAGAAACTATTTCATACACGTTCTCATTCAGACGTTTCCACAAGCAGGTCTTCAGCAAGCAATATCTCAAACTTAACATTCAACTATTTTGTCCAATCAATAGCTTAATCGAGCAAGTGTCAAAATTAACAAAACATTAACAATAAAAATGGAAATCAGCAATCGACAGTAATCCGTAATTAAGCAGAGCTAGCCCTTTTTCTTTTGATGACAGAGATTGAAATGAGTAAAGTTGATTCTCCCTAATGGTGAAATGAGCAATGGAGTTTGTGTAGAAACAAATTATTAACTTTTTTACATTCATAGAAAAGTTCATATCCACTTCCCAACACCCCGAATCATCACTTATTTTTTCCAAAAGCACTTCAAGGCTGCTATCATTCAAATTGGGGTTCATTGTGGGAACACAAGCAAAATTGAGAGGCATTTTCATAAAGTATTTTAAAAAATTTTCTTTCATGATCTTTACCATGCATGTTTTCAAAGAAACCATCATAAACAAACTCATATTCTACCAATATTTTAAAAAGTCAAATAAATTTGATGAAGTACCAAATGACTAGTAGAATAATAAACCACCAAAACCAAAGTACAACGGCATGAGTACAATGGGATTGGCAACATATTTCGCTTTAATCAGGACAGAAACCCATGTCACCCAAGTAAGTCCGGATAGTCCCAACGGACGATGTCATCGAGGACTAAACTAATTAGAGAAATTAAAAGATCAAGTCACGAAATTCAAGCTAACGAGATCAGACGATTCATTAGAAAAATCTTACTTGCCGAGATCTCTTGTAAGATATTCATGTTGCCTACTTATCAAGCTACCTTAGCCGAAAAGAAAGAAGAACACATCAAAATTTCCCATTGCGGTACTCATTTTAATTCACTTAAGTCTAGTAAATTTAGTCGTAAGGCTCTTGATTTGACTGCCAAAGTCAAAAGGTGCATCTTTTTTGTAGTCTAGTGGGCTTTTTAACGATGAAATGATTATTTCAGTTACAAAAATCAGAAGTCTTGTAGAGCAAATTATTTTTTTTTATATCATATATAGATTGATCTCAAAACGATTTTGAGCAAGTTAAGATGAGTGTATGATTTTAATGGTAAACGAATATGGTTTTTGTAGTAAAGAGCTCGACTATGGAAGTAGGATAACACAAATTCAATACATTATATTGCTTAATTTTCTGCAACACAAATAGCCTGTCGAGATAAAAGAAAAAGCATACAATAAACTTACTAGCAATTCATGATCGATCAAACGAGACAACTTTTGATGATCGAACACATTTAACAAGAATATATCTTCATTCATATTCATATCGTACTAAAATAAAAGAAAGAAAAAGTACAAACAACAAAAAATAGAAATCAGCAAAAGTCGGGTCTAGGCTTCTTTCTTATAGATATGGAGCCTTTTAGATGATCCCTAAAGATCTTGATCTCACAACAATCTCTTAGATCTTCAAGACTAATGTATTGTTGTCTCACCATTCTTGAAAAGTCACCTGAAGTGTCATGTATCCAAATGTATGGATGACATGTTTCGTCATAGTAATACAAGAAACTCCTATCTCCACCACCACTGCAATTATTTTTGCCATTTTTGCTATGATTGCCACCACCAGGAACATAAGCCTTATAAATCTTCTTGCTTTTTAACCTCTTTGACGAACCAGGCTTAAGCGTATGAACTTTTTTCAAAATCGATCCCACCCTTATTTGTAGCTCAACGGGTCTATCACTAAGGTTCCAAACCCTTGTCCCAAACCCCGACACTTGAGTATGATCTCGACATCCATTGAAACACCTTGCGATCGACAAAAGGTTGCAAGTTTGCATTTGGTTTCTTTGAAAACCTCTTGGGTTATTATTCTTGTTTTTTGGGTTTATTATAGCTTGCATTTTGATTAATTAAAGATAATTTTGAAACTATTGGAATGAGAAGTGGTAGGGTTCAAAACCATCCATCAGAGGATACAAAAGATCAAAGTTGGGCATTATAATACTATGGAAAATGGGATAATTTGAAGCTTTTCAAAAGCATCATGATGAAGTGGGGATGTGATGTTGCTTCCTCTTTCATCATTTTGGTTGATATGAGTTTCTCCGATCCATATTTACTTTCCTTGCAAGGTTCAAAATTTTATTCGTGTTTGGTGAGTTGAAATAGCATATATGCAACTAGAATTTTTATCCGGGCAACGGATCACCGCCGCATCATGCAAACATACATCTAGTACCCAAAAGTTTGGATGCTAAAAGTTTACTATATAAAAAAAATGGGTAGCCAAAGTTGAAAAGACATAGAGTTTGATGGTAAAAGTTGGAAACCTTATAATAAGAAATAGAAAGTAAAAGGGATTATTACCTATGGATGTAACTAACTATGACCAAATGTCTATGTTATGTAAAAATCTTGTAAAATGTCTATGTCATATAATGAACTTTCAAATCCCGATTATTGGATTTCTCTTTGGCTTTCATAACCAAAGTTAGACTAAAGTTAAAAAACCTAAAAGTTAAGTGGTAAAAGTAAAAAACTCTAACAATATAGTATCATATATAAAAAGAATTAAAAAAAAATAAAAAATTAAGAAGAAGACAAAATTGTTAACATTAGCACGTATACTGTAGCTAAGCATGTTCCACTTTATTTTATATAGGGATAGGGTATTGTAAAATAAGTATTAAAGTAAAACAAATAAGACAAGATTTTGACCCTTAGATCATGATTAAATTGATACACGAAGATTCACGAAGCAATTGATGCACGATAATTTTCATGATGCACGGTGATTTTTAGTGAAAAGAAATATATTGTTTTACATGTTTTACTTTAATACTTGTTTTATTTTACCTAAAACCTATTTATATAAATATTAAAACAGTAAGAATCCTAGCCTTTTAAGCCATCCTCCCTAAATCAAAGCTATGCTTAAATGTTGCCACATAAGATTTATCCTATGTGGCATCTCCATGTTTTTTTTAAATTATCAATCTTTTTTTATAGAAAATATAGTATAAATTAGAATATAGAAACTATAAAATTGGATATATCGTATATGAAAAACAATATATTTATGGGATTGATTAACATTAATTTGGCAAGAATATTACAAATCCACAAATTCTTACATACCCTTTATTATTATTATTGTTATTATTATTATTATTATTATTATTATTATTATTATTATTATTATTATTATTATTATTATTATTTATTTTTATTTTTATTTTTAATAAAATCGTCACTTTGTACGTACGATTACAAATTCTATATTACTAAATCCTTATATTTGTTAGAATTGTACGTACGATTACAAATTCATTTGTTATTGATTCCATTTGTATGGAATCCTAGCCTTTTAAGTCATCCTCTCTAAATCAAAGCTATGTTTAAATGTTGACTTATCCTATGTGGCATCTTCATATTTTTTTTTTTAAATTATCAATCTTTTTTTTATAGAAAATATAGTATAAATTAGAATACAGAAACTATAAAATTGGATATATTGTATATGAAAAACAATATATTTATGGGATTGGTCAACATTAATTTGGCAAGAATATTACAAATCTACAAATTCTTACATACCCTTTATTATTATTGTTGTTGTTGTTGTTGTTATTATTATTATTATTATTATTATTATTATTTATTTTTAATTTTATTTTTAATAAAATCGTTACTTTGTACGTACGATTACAAATTCTATATTACTAAATTCTTATATTTGTTAGAATTGTACGTACGATTGCAAATTCATTTGTTATTAATTTCATTTGTATGTATATAGGATGAATGGTAATATAATCTAATCACATTAGTAATTCTATAAAAAGGGTTTTTTTAAGTTTTATTTTGTGTATGTATATAATTGCTATTTAACAAATAGTTAAATATTCATCAAGCTCTATGTAATCAAAAGATTCAATCATCAAGATGTGGAAATAATATACTCTATATGAACTAATAGACGATAATAGATGTATCAAAATAGGTTGGTTCAGAGTCCAGACATCTTCACCTAATTCTTGATCATATACTCTGGGCACTCCAATAAATCGAATTCGCGTGTTTCAACTTTACATGTAGGTCTACACTACGCTTCATTGTTTTGTTTTGTTGACCTAATTGTATGTTGCGGGTATTCGACCAACTATAACAATTCTTTAAAGTATAGCCAAAGTCCTCAATGCCAAATTTCAACCTGAATTTAGGTCTATTTGTATGTTAAAACATTATGCATGGAGTTCACATTACATAATCTATCATCTAAGGATTAGAGGTCACTATATTTTTCATGTTTCATAATATAGTTTATTATTATACTGCTTTAAAAAAAATCCGCACATCGTGCAGGTAAAAGACCTAGTATATATATATATATAACTTTACCCTATATATATATATAATGGTGTTGTCTCAAATTTAAATTGAATGAAAAATCCCTTCACATGTTAAATTTTAGGGTTATTTACATAAATGATACCTGAACTATATACCATATTACTGATTTCCTCCATATAGTTTAATAATTACGTTAGTCTTATCTCAACTTGTCATTTATGCACTCGGACCATAAATGGACATGACAAATGTCAGTTTAGCTGTTAAGTGTCCCCACGTGCACAACATATCAGTTTACCAAATTACACTACAAATAAATACCATATCTGGCACACAAAAAGTATCACTAAATATTGAAAAAATGGCACTAAAGTCCCCCAAGTAATGGGTGGCAGAAAAAAAAATGTCACTAGAAACGCTGCCACTAAAAGGGTCTTAGTGACACTTTTTGGTATGTCACTATAGGTCTTATGGTTTTTAGTGGCACTTTTTGTTATGCCATTATTGACTTCACCACCTTTAGTGACAGTTTTTAGTGTTGTCACTATAGCCTAAGTTTTATGTAAGTAAAAGAATTAGTATTTTGTGGCACAACCTTTGTGTCGTTAGACCTGTTTGACAATGACGACGAGCTAGATTTAATTGTAGAAATCTTGTGCCATCAAAATGTGTTACAATGGTAGCTTTATGATGTATTACTAATCAAGATTGCTTTAAACATTAAAAACGAAAAGAACTATTCCATCAATTTCAATTTTCAATACATTTACAAATATTATTAGACAAAGTTCTCTAACATTCAAGAAAACCAAAAGATAGCCACAACACAATTTGAGGAAACCTATTAGAAACACGAGAGAGCCTAATCTAAAACTAAATTTCAAATAAGAGACCCAAAACTTAAAATAGATTGCCCTTCATCAAATGTAGTAGACTCTTTTAGCTCAACCTCTTACGAAAGCAAATCAATCTGTATAAAAGATAAAGAAATGCTAAAAATTATTCTTTAATAAAAGTAAAGACTAAATAAATCAACATATATAATGTCAAACAGTTATAAAACGATATTAGTTTGAGTTATATTTTTTTTATTGGAACGGCAGTAAAATATAATTAAAAAACAAACTAGCAAGACGTTAGTTGTTAGGTGAATACAGCACAAAAAAGGAGAACTACTATAGATACACTAAAAAATAAAACACTCTAGAGTCATTTCGAGTCCTTACTGCGAGGTACATAAAAAGGGAGAAAAAGCCCCCACCCATAGAGGTCACGCCATTGGTTTTCACTCTAGGGTGTTTTTGATACGAACCCAAACAGGACTCGAGGAAGGTACACGAACTAAAAAGGAAAAAAACAAAAGACGTAGCAACACAATACTAAACTCAATTAAAGAGTCCATGATTTCCACTCCAATCAAGCCAGGACATATTAGCATGTGGACAACGATTGACAATCCACGTACAGGTGCGAGCAGGCCACAATGGAGTTGAAGATATCGTTACTAGTCTCTTGAATGTCGTTGTGAAGAACGTTGTTCCTTTGCTACCACCACCAAATGAATAATATGTTAGAATATGAGCACATAAACATACATAATCACGAATAAGCGCAACGGAAGAAATCGAATCAAATATCCAATCAAATTAATTAACAAAGAATAGAATTGAGTTGTGTACCCTATGCAAAGCTCCAATAAGATAATAATAATAATAATGATATTATTATTGCTTAGGGTTTAAAGCAAAACCCCTCTACGATCGCACACTAGACACCCCGAATAATGTATGCTAGTACCCCGATCACTAACCGAACAACCCTTTGTTCAAACCCTTAACTTGAAGTCGAAATCCCCTTAAGGAAAAGAGATTTCGGCCACTTCAAAGAAAAAGGGAGAAAAAAGAGAGAAAGCTTATGTGAAAAAAGTGTTGAAAAACCAAGAATTAAGCCTCTATTTATAGGACTTAATTAGGTTAAACTTAGCTTGGAAAATAAGCTAGATTAAGGCTTACAAAGCCTTAACCCAACCGTCCCCCTTTAGTTTTAGGGCCAAAATTAATTTTCCAATTTTCACATTTTAATCCTCCTCTTTAATTAATTAAATACAATTAACCCTTTAATTATGTTTAATTAATCATTTCGTGATCAAACTAATCAATATATTACTTTAATATATCAATTAATATTACCGAGTTACCGTGTCATTTCGTGTGACCCCGTAGGCTTAAATTATTCCCGGACATGCGATTTATAATAAAATGATCACACTTCAATATAATATAGCTTTAAGAATATTTTTTTTTCCAGCAAATCGACCATTGTCACACCAAAGCAACTGATTTTTAGGGGAAGTCATAGGAATGTCAGCCTTTAACCAATCACTAAGTAGCTAGGATTCTTGTTTACTTGGTAATCGAACAGTTTTGGAAAATATGTTTAGAAGTTTCAATCCCCACTTTGCAAGTGGAGCACCTGATGGAAGTGACATCGATATATCCTCCGATCCTCGCGAACAAATTAATTTTTGTAGGAATGCAATCACGAAGAAGTCGCCAAACGAAGATGTTTATTTTTTTGGGAATCATATTAATCCATGGTGTAATGCAAGCAATTCTATCCACTGATCGTCTATCAGTCTATGATCAATACTATGTTGGAATAATTATGATTCGTGTTGTAAATATAATGAAAATATGATATAATAATAATACCTGATCTAGTGGACCCTGTAAGAGCAATAATGTTTGCCATTGATGCCGGGTTCTTAAAACGAGATGATTGTATTTAGATGAGATTGAGAACTTAGGAGAGAAACACACACAAGAATTAGATGAAAGATTATGGTTAAAATTGTTGGGAATGACTCTCTATTTATAGAGAGATCATTTACAACTTTAGCTCTCTGGTGTTTAGTATGTGCAATATAAGTCCCCGTATTTCTAATCATCTAATGGGAAACCCTATAATATGTCTTTAAGAGTAAATACGCCCCTCTTATATTTACTAGACATAGGGATTTTAGTTATCGTCAATTATCATATCACGAATGATAAACGATCAGTGACGGTCACATTAACGTGGTTCCAACATTCTCCCGCTTGACCAAGCGATCATTTATCTATGAGTATTCAATAAGTCCGGCCGAGATAATACTCATTTTGTTATAAACTGAAATCATAGTCAATAAGTACAGTCGTAGAGAAAAACATCAACTCAGGACCCCAACTAGTCAAACTATGACTCAAAATTAAAACTAATAAGCAATGATCAATTGACTAAGACAAATTTTGTTACATAATGTCTATACACTGTTATGAGCTCGAAGTGTAACTAACAGACAAACAAAACTTGAATAAGGAGAAAAATTTTTCATTAATAATAATGACCAATAAGTACAACATGCTATCATAATGGTCTTTTAGTAAGCCTCATCTTTGACACGTGTCCTACGAATATTTTAGGAAGAAGACCTTCGGTCATTGGATCCACTAGCATATTATGTGTACTTATGTACTAAATACAAAGAATATTTTCCTCATTTCGTTCGCGTACAAACAGAAACTTTGTATCGAGATACAGCTCAGCGCCAGTTGAACTGTCACTGTTCAAGAAAGTTACGATAGCTAAGTTCTCACAGTAAAGCGTCAATGGTCTGGTAATAAAGTTGACGACTTTGAGTCCACTGATCAAGTTCTTAACAACATCCCATGACATGAAATTATGAACGTTCAGCCATCATAGTAGACGTTGCAGTCAGCTTTTTATTTATGACTCCGTCAAAAGATAGGTTTGCAGCTAATCATAAAATTATATTCAGAAGTAGATTTCTTATTGGAATTAGAATATCCCACTACTTCTAAGTTGTCACCTCTTCTATAAGTTAATAAATAGTCTTTCGTCTTTTGCTATTTCGGGATCAGTTAGTTAACTCCCAAGCATACCGGCAATATAAGCGATATCTGAACGAGTACAAACTTGAGCGTACATAATGCTCACAACTACATATAAGTAAGGTATCATCCTCATTTGCTCCTTATTAATCTCAATAATTGGACTTCGGAAACAATTACATACGTCTCCTCTTAATAATAGTGTTGCATATTATGGCGTTCTAATACGTGTTCAACATAAGTCTTTTGAGAAAGAAACAGAACACCATTATGCCTGTCTCGGTGTATTTCGATACCTTTGACATAAGAGGCATCACCAAGATCTTTTATTTCGACATTATGTGAAAGTAAACGCCTCGACTCACACAACATATCCAAGTTGTTACTTGCAAGTATAATATCATTCACGTGCAAAACAAGGATTGTAAGTTTACCCCCACTGATCTTGAGATAGATACAATGATCCACTTAATTCTTTAGGAAGTCTTGTCCTCTTATGACTTCATTAAACTTAAGGTACCATTTTATTGATGTTTGTTTTAACCCGTATATGGACTTATTGAACTTGCAGACCATGTGCTCTTTACCTTTTGGAATGAATCCATCAGATTACCGCATGTATACGTCTTATTGCAAGTTTCCATTCAAGAAAGTTGTATTGACATCTATCTGATGTAACTCTAAATCATAATGAGCTACGAATGTCATGATAATCCTTAAGGAATCTTTATGACATACAAGAGAAAAGGTATTTTCTCTTGATAATCGATTCCTTCCTTTTCAGTTAAGCCCATCGCAACCAGTTTGGCCTTATAACGTTTAACGTTTCCATTCGGGTCTAATTTGGTTTTGAAGATCCATTCCCAAACGTCATTATGCTATATGGAATTGAGCTTTCAAATTATGGCTTCATTCCACTAAGTGGCCTGTTTGCTTTAATGGCTTCTTGATAAGAAATAGGATCAATAAGCTTTCCAATGTCCTCAATTGCAATTAAATAAGTTATGAAATCATCAAAAGTTATGGCCTTGTGTGACCCAGATGATATCCTGAGTTGATTTTCAGGTTTAGTAAGGAAGATGCTTTAGCATTAATAGTAAGATGCTTTAGCCTTATTAATAAGATGCTTTATCATTAGTAGTATCATGATTAGGAGGATTAGGATTTTAATTAGGAGAAGGCTAATCAGTGACATTAGGAGCAACGTTCAGTACAAGAGGAGTTATCGGATGAGTAATAGTAACCGACGAGTGGTTCCCCCCGCTTCTTGTACTTCTTACAAATCTTAAGTTATGATTTGTCGTGCTCCCACTGATCTCTTAATTCTCGACAAACGTGGCATGATGCGTGTCAATAATGCTAGTGTTGTAAGAAAGACAGTAAAACTAATAACTGATAAAAAAACATGTAAGGGATTTATGATCCAGTTTCTTTAAGTTAGGGTTATAAAGTTATGCTTTGGCAGGACAGCGCCATATTTTCATATATTTTAGACTCAGTTTCCTTTCTGTCCAAGAGTCTTAAGGACAGATTCTAATGGAACTCTTATTGAGTAAATGAACAGCTGTGTGTAAAGCCTCAGTCCAAAGGAAAGTAGGTAAGTTAGTGTTAACAAATATACTTTTCACCATGTCCATTAAGGTTCTATTTCTCCTTTTAGCAACATAAAATTTTGAGGAGAACCAAATATGGTGTATTGGTTACTTATGTTTTGTTCATTTCAAAAAATTATGGAAAGAACCGGCAGCTTAACCAATATCAGTATGTCAACTGTGAGTCCACCTAAACAAGATGTACAAGAGATCAAGATATAACAAGATATGAGGTTAGACAATAATAATCACAAATTATATCAAGAAACCCGACTGGCAAGTAAATCGAAACTAGATAAGACTAGTTAGAATTACGATCCAGATAATGGATAAGAATAATGAAGTACGATTGCTTGAAACTATATAAGTTATTAAATATAATCAAGTATTATGGCAGTGAGACGAGATGTATTTTTCAATGTATTTTATTTATTGTTATAAACAAAATACAAGAGTTGTTGATGAACAAAGATAATCACACTTGTGAAAATATCTAAACAACCCTAGAAATACAAATGATCTATGCGACAAGGAATTACTCATAAGAATACTTAGAGTAATATCACACGTTGCAATTGCCAAAGTTCCAAGCACTTTTGCAAGTGTGAGAAGTCTTATATTTATAGGCAAAACATGTCTTGATGACATGGCAATATGCCGTACAAATATGGTTGGATGCATTTATGGATTTGTGGGACAAATCCATAACATGTTTGTTTAAGGTAAAGTATGTAAGTTTCTTTGATGTGACTTGACATACTTTATTCCCAACCTTATGCTAAAACTTTCCCAATCCCAGGTTGAGAGTAATTAACCGGGTAAAGGTAGTTAAAGCTGCAAAAAGACTTTCCTCGTAATCAATGAAAAAGTGTTGTAAGTACTTTTTCACTGAGCCTCTTCAGATTCAACTTCAGGTAAGATCTTCTCTGAGCTCTGCTTCTGAGATGATCTTCTTCTTCAATCTTCAGTCTTTGACTTCAGTCTGAACGTCTTCAGTGTAGGTTGATTCTGAATCTGAAGTGAAGCTTCATTGAGCTTTATTCTGAATGACTTCAGAATTCTGAGCAAGCTTTCTTCATTGAACTTCAACTATTTTGAACAAATCATTCTTAGTCGATTTTCGACCTAACAAATTCCCCCTATTTGTTCTAAAATAGTTCATGTATTTTAGACTTCTATCTATACAAGTTTGTAAGTCTAAAAAATACAAGTTTTTGTTTAAGTTGAAAAAATATTTCTAAGGACATCTCATAGATCATGATGCCTTAAGAAAATTTTCTTGTTTGTTTTCTTACTTAAACTATTTCCTAATAATATGATGTAACTTGTAACTATATAAAAGATACTGAGATGATTGTTCAATTACAAGTACAGAAATGAAATGGAAAATATTTACAAGTACAAATATTTACAAAGAGATACAACTACTTCTTCGCAGGCCTTGAGCCGGAAGGTGCTTCAGTAGCCTTTCTCTTTGTAGAGTTGATCTTTCCAAATAATCTTTCCTCCATCTCAACTTTGGCCTTCATTTTCTGTTGGATCTTCAGCATCCAGGCGCCATTCAGATGAGACTTTGGTTTTCCTTTCAGAGCATTGATCATCTCCTTGTGCTCAGAATACCCAAACTTATGCACCGAAACCTGCTCATATTCTTCTTCTGCTCTACCATCTCTTTTCACAATCAGATTGAACAGTTTTAAACCATCTTCCTTCAGAATTTGCACATCAAGGATCTTTGCAGGATGGCACCTGTGTTTCATATACTAATCATACTGATTCTTTTCATGTTTATCCTTTACCTGAACAACTTCTTTAGAAATAGGTATGAATGTAGAGAGGTCAGCATCTCGAGCATGCTTTCTTGTTGTCCTTGGGCCAGTTAGTTTGGGCTTCTGAGGTGGCCTACAGATTTCCTTCTCAGCCTTCAGACACTGGACATAATTTCTTTTTTTTTGATCTCCATCTCTTTCTTCCTATTCTTTACCAGATCTTCAATAGATATTTTGAAAGTGAGATGGTCCAACTTTTGTTCTAAGGGAGAATACTTCATTCCATATTCATATTCGGCCATTTCCACCAAGGCCTTCTACACTCTTGCATCATGCTTGATCTTTTGATATCTTTCATTAGAGAGGCCAAGAGCTGCAGCATCTACCAGATCAATGGTACCCATTGCCAAGTGTTGGGCCCTTTCTCTTTCTTTGGTTTCTTTCCACATAATGAACTGGTTGGAGACTTGTCTTTGTAGGGCTTCCAACTTTTTGTGGTCAGCATCTAAATCTGGCAATGGATAACCATGCTCATCCACATTTTCCCCAACAACAAAACCAGAGTCCTTGGTCCCCTTTTTCTTTGGTTCCTCAACCATCTTAGCTTTGCCTTTGTCTTTCCTAGCTTGTTCAGATGGTTGGGGTTCAGATTGTTTCCTCAGTTGTTCCCCCTCAGATTCAGATTGCCTCTTGGTTGCTTCTATTAATTCTTGAGAGCTGGCTAGCAAACCAATTGGCACATCACTTCCCCCTTTGGGAATCTCCACAGGCATCCTAGCATATAAATCAATGGCCTTCTGCATGCCCTGCAGAGGTTCCCAATTCTGCTGGGTAATACTTTCAGAAATACCCTTAGACATAGTGGCAAACTGAGCTCTTAATCTGAATGTCGAGTTCAGGTTCAGCTTCTCATGCTCCAGGACTTCCTTCAGCAATCCCTTTTCTTCATCAGATAAAGCACCAAAGGGAGGAGGAGTAACAACTTCAGGAGCTTTCTTGAGCAGGGCTAGGATTTCATCCAGTTGCTTTGACTGGTTCTGAACTTGTTGATCAAGAGTTGACATAGAATTCTTCATTTCATTAACAGTTTTGTCAACCTTGTCATTTGTTGCTTTGGAGACTTCAGAAACCATTATCCTGACCCTCTCTTCAACCTTTTCTGCCACCGACACTGAAATCTGAGAAATAAGATCTTCAGAGAATATGGACTTCAGTGTCTCAGAAACCTTTTCACTAACAGAGGCACCAAGGGACTCTTCATCAACACTTGGTTTCTTAACCAACTCACCAACTTCTTTTTCAAGTGCCAAGAAAGAGTTTTGTATCATAAGTATCCAGGATTGCAGATTCGCAACAACTGAACTCTGCACATCCCT
The DNA here is from genome assembly GCF_010389155.1 of Erigeron canadensis. Taxonomy (NCBI): domain Eukaryota; kingdom Viridiplantae; phylum Streptophyta; class Magnoliopsida; order Asterales; family Asteraceae; genus Erigeron; species Erigeron canadensis. The sequence goes on along the minus strand of NC_057765.1, from coordinate 1,403,167 downwards.
TTTGGTCAACTTGAAAGCTTCACCAATTGCCCTACTCAAACCATTACATGCTGACACCAATTCATGTAACTTCCCAACCACCAAGCTCTCATTAATTGCAATTCTTGTAAATTCAGTACCTATAACAACTTGGGCACCCTTCAAATCGGCCAGAGACTTGGTGTTGGCAGCTAGAGATTTAGATAAGCCCTCAACCTGAATGAGAAGGTTTTGGACTTCAGTTTGTGACTTTTCTAGCTGAGCTTCCATGCTCAGAGGTGCAGCAGACGAAGTGGAAGCTGAAGCAACAAAGGGAGTTGTCTTGATGCTTGCCAGAGTTCTTTCCAAAATTCTTTCCGAGGGACCATCAGACTCGGTCTCAGAATCCAGTTCCTTTTCTTGATCTCTTGGCAGATCATACGTTCTCCTTGGTGGAACAACATGAATTTGAGGGTGAAGGAATTGAAGAGGTGGTTGAAAAACAGCAGATGTAACATAAGCTGGTGTTGTGCCTTGGGGAAACAAAGGATGTTGATGAGAAATTGGTGGTGGTTGATAAGGTGGATCAAGATCAATAATATTTTGTTGTTGTTGTTGTTGTTGTTGTTGTTGTTGTTGTTGTTGTTGTTCCAAAAGGGGTGGTGACATAGGTTCTTCAACAGGGTTGAGGGTTGGCTCAGAATCTGAAAGATTCTCCCTCAATAAGTCCTCATCGAACTCAAAATCTTCGAGGTTTCCCTCAGGAAGCTCATCGTCATCCCAGATTTTTACAATCTGGTCAGATATGCTCTGGTCTTGATTCCTAGAATCCAAGCCAGCACCCAGTTCAGCAGCTGCTTCAGCAGGTGCATCGTTACTGGTCAAAAGTGGAACAACTTCAGACGATACCATTTGTGCCTCAGTAACCCTTGTGTTGGATCCAAGAGTCTCTTCATTGGCCGCAGACTTTGAAACCTCCATTTCTCTGGGTATCACCTGAGAAATATCAAAAGTTTGTGCATGCAAAAAGTGTAAGATTTGTGAAGTTACAAGGAGTGCATGTGCAGACTCAACTTCTATTGTGTGTTGGGCTGATACACCAATATCTTCACCATCTTTTCCTAAAGAAGTTTTGGAGATGGTTGCTTGTAGGTTTCCCATTTGACCTTCTTCTGAAACCTGTTTTGAGGTTTCAGAAGGCTAAGCTTGGGTACTAGTATCCTTGGGTTGTAAGGATGGCCTAAAAGGACGTAGTTTTAATAAACCCTTTGGAGATCTTGAGGAATCTTTTGGGAGATCCTCAGGTTGGTCAGTGGAAGATGAGCGTGGCAGGGTAGAACTTGTTTTGGGTTTAAACAAGTGTAACAAATTGCCATTAGATCGACTGGTGGGTCTCACATTCTTTTGTGACCCGCCCAGTGATCTTTCTGAGCCAGTCGGTCGTGCTGCGTCAGTTTTAACATTGTTACCAAGTACCTGAAGCATTGCAAGGGAAAGTTCAGGTTCGTCCTCAGACTCAGTCAGCTTCGAGAGATCTTTGCAAAAGTCCGTCTGAGAGCTTTCCTGAAGGATGTCAGAATATCCTTCTCCCAGAATTGCAAGAAAGCATACACTCAAAAATCTAGGGAAGGCAATATGAATGCTCCTCTTCCCCTTCAGCTTTGTCAGCAGCTGAGCAAAAATCATCTCAGCAAAGTCCACCTTCATCCCATGCCAGAGATAATAGCCCATCTCGACTTGGATCAACGAAATTTGATCCAATCCTCCACTTCCCTCCAAGACACTCCACAATTTGTGTCCAGAAATATCTCCAGCACCCCTTGAAACTAGCAATAAAGATGTGGCCAGATGTCTTCAAGTTGCCATCATCATCAAGAATTTGGTTGTGGCCGGTAGCAAGCAAAACTTCTCTGAAATTAACCCTTTTTTGTCTTTTTGTATATGGGGTGTTGGGAGGCAAATAATTTAACCTGAGCGCCTCCCTGAAACCATCAAGCGTCAATACGCACTTCACCGTACCTTCCTTCAACGTAAATGCTATCGACTTCTCATCCTTGGCAACTTCTGCCGTATACCAAAATTCCAACAAGTATCGATGATATAACCGCTCTGGATCAGCAGTTAGGGCGTAGGAGACGGGACAACGTTGAAGAAACGCATTTATCCTGCCCATTAGCCCTTCAGATTTGACATTTAGGGCTGCCTTAAAATTGTTCATATTGAACCGAATGGTTTTGGATTCAAAATCCTTTGGCCATTGAGAACTAGGTTTTACTGCTGATTTGGGTGGTGAGTATTCAAAAGCGATAAGAGTTTTGGGTTCTTTGACAGTCGATGATGTAGCCATTGAATATAAGATAGAATGAAAGAAAGAAAGGAGATGAAAATGTGTTAAGGAAATTTAGAGTTTGAAGTTATGAAAGAGAATGAAATGAATGTTGAATGTTTAAGAGAATGAGAGAGATATATGATTAGGAGTAAATGAAAAATGAAATAAATGATGGAATGATCTTGGAAAAAGGTTTTATATTTTCAAAGGAATACAAGAGGATTTTCCACTGAAATTAAATAAAAAAGATTTTGAAATTCAAACCCAATAAAAATATAATGATATTTTATTGAAAGTAATTTTGATCGGGTTTGAAGTCCGAAATAATTTTTGGTGACACGTCCGCATTTAATGCAACAACGGCCATGACCCCACTTTTTCGAGAGAAATTCAACCATTTTTAATGCAAAAGCAATGATCATTTTTCTTTACGGCGCAAGTGGTATGACACATCAGCAAAAAGGTATCCTGGAACAGTAAAAATCACGTGTCCACTTGCCAGCTAGGTATCCATTGTATAATAAAAGGTTTAGATGAACTTCAGATTGAATAATTTAAAATTCTGAGAAAGGTTAAGGAAGTGCAATCTGAACCTTCTCATATTCTAGAAATTCTAAAGTCCTTCAGTTATCGAAACATTTCAGACAAAGTATTTTCTGAGGCAAAAATTCCCCCTCAAAAAAAATTTCTTTTTCTTGTAAAAACATTTTTGTCTATTCCCCCTGAATTGCTACATAGGATTTAGCATTCCCAACTCGCTGATGAGATGTTTAAAAGTTTTGACATCTAAAGGTTTTGTAAACACATCAGCCAGTTGTTTCTCAGTGGGAATGAAATGAATTTCAATATCACCTTTTAAAATATGATCACGAATAAAATGGTACCTTAGATCAATATGCTTGGTTTTACTCGCATGACAGGATTATGAGAGATTGCGATGGCACTTGTGTTGTCACAGAATATTGGTGTTCTTGTGTATTTGATACCATAATCAGTTAGTTGGTTCTTCATCCATAGGATCTGAGCACAACAACTTGCTGCAAAAATGTATTCAGCCTCAGCAGTGGATAATGAAACTGCAGTCTGTTTCTTGCTCGTCCAACTAACCAATTTGCCACCGAGGAAATGACAACCACCTGTGGTACTTTTCCTATCTATCTTACAACCTGCATGATCAGAATCTAAATAGCCCATGAGATCTAGACTTGAGCCTTTGGGATACCAAAGACCTAGTCTGGGGACACCTTTCAGGTATCGAAAAATTCTTTTTACTACATTCTGGTGTGCTTCTCTGGGATCAGATTGAAATCGTGCACAAAGACATGTTGCAAACATTATGTCTGGTCTACTTGCAGTTAAGTACATTAATGATCCCACCATACCACAATACTTTGTGGGATCGACAGGTTTTCCATTAGGATCTGAGTCCAAAGTTAATGGTGCAGAAATTGGAGTATCTTTAGATGAGACTGAATCAAATTGATATTTCTTTAATAAGTCTTTGACATATTTTTCTTGATTAATAAAAATACCATCACTGGTTTGTTTCACTTGAAGACCCAGAAAATATGTCAATTCACCCATCATACTCATTTCATACTCAGAAGACATAATTTTTGAAAACTTGTCACACAATTTTTCATTTGTAGACCCAAACACAATATCATCAACATATACTTGTACAAGTAAGATATCACTTTTCTCATGCAAGATGAATAAAGTGTTATCTATAGCGCCTCTAAGAAAACCATTATCTAAAAGATGTCGAGTTAGAGTATCATACCAGGCTCTAGGTGCTTGTCTCAGACCATACAATGCTTTGTTCAGTCGATACACCCAGTGAGGTTTTTCTTTGCTTTCAAACCCTGGTGGTTGATACACATACACAACTTCTTCTAGCTCTCCATTCAGGAATGCACTTTTGACATCCATTTGGTAGACTTTGAACTCATGATGAGCTGCAAATGCTAAGAATATTCTGTTAGCTTCAAGTCTGGCCACTGGTGCAAAAGTCTCATCAAAATCAACTCCTTCTTCTTGTACATAGCCCTTTGCAACAAGTCTGGCCTTGTTTCTGATTATATGACCATCTTCATCTACCTTGTTTCGAAAGACCCATCTTGTCCTAATTGGTTCTTTCTTCAAATTGGGGGGACATGGAACAAGCTCCCAAACATTGTTCCTTTCAAATTGGTTGAGCTCTTCTTGCATGGCCTCAACCTAACTTGGATCTTTTAAAGCCTCGTCAATCTTCTTCGGTTCTATCAGTGACAAGAAGCTGACATATAAGCATTGATCGCTTGTGGCTCTTCTGGTTTGAACCCCTCTACTTGGATCGCCAATCACTTGATCAATTGGATGTGAGCGAGTCCATTTAGAGTAATGACCAGGATGAACAATGATATCAGTGCAAGAACTTCTCTGTCCTACTTCAGAAGATGGATCAGAATAAACTATTTCAGTTTCATCATCTTCATCATCTTGTAAATCACGATTTGCATCATGAAATTCTTCGTTCTGAGGTATTTCAGGGGATACTGATATCTGAGTAGCAGCACGCACATCTGATCCAATAGTCAGTTCAGTAGGTAGTTTGAATGTGACTGGGGGATAAAATGGAATGTTACTTTGCTGATTTGTAGTTGGTTCTGAACTGGATTGAACAGAAACATGTTCAGGTGACTGATCAGATTTGTCATTTAGATCAGAATCACCGAAACTGAAAGGACTTTCTGAAGGTGGTTCAGAGATTGGTTTATTAAATATTGCAGAATTTGATTCATCAAAGGTAACATGAATTGACTCATCAACCTTTTCAAGTCTTTTGTTATAGACTCTAAAGGCCTTGCGAATTGTTGAATAACCTAGGAAGTAACCTTCATCAGCTTTGGCATCAAATTTTCCGAATTTTCTGAAATCATTCAGAATATATACTGGACATCCAAAAACATGAAAATATTCAATATTAGGCTTTCTATTTCTGAGTACTTCATAGGCAGTCTTCTTATGTCTTTTGACATAAATGGAACGATTCTGGGTGTAGCAAGCAGTTGCAACAGCTTCAGCCCAAAAACATTTTGGAAGACCTGATTCATTCAACATACTTCTGGCAGCTTCTATCAGCGTTCGATTCTTTCTCTCTACGATTGTTCTGGAGTATGTGCTGAGGAGAAGTTTTGAGATATGCCAGTGTCAGTGCAAAAGTTTTCCAGAGTAGAATTTCTGAATTCAGTGCCATTGTCACTTCTGAGCTGACGTACTTTTCGCTTGTGCTTGAGTTCAATTTTTGATGAGGACAATAATTTCAGCAACAACTTCACTTTTGTTTCTGAGGAAGATTACCCAACAATATCTTGAATATTCATCAACTACAACTAGAGTGTACTTCTTCCCCGCTCTTGTCTGAACATTCACAGGACCAAAGAGATCCATATGTAACATATGAAGTGGTTCAGTGATGCTGAAATTTTGCTTGGTCTTGAAGAATGCTCTCTTCTTCTTTCCCATTTCACACCCTGGACATGGCTTGTCTTTATTGAAAGACATGGCTGGTATCCCATCAGCAAGTTGTTTTCTTGACAATTTATTTATGTTTTTGAAATTGAGATGGGATAACCTTTTGTGCCACAACCAGTTGGTGTCCTCATCTGCCCTTGAATAAAAACATTGTTCAGAAGTAGCACTGTTCATGTCTACTACATAAATGTTTCCTTTTCTGGGAGCAATCATTACTACCTTCCAATCTCTGTTGAATATGGTGCCTTGTGAAATATCAAATAAAACCTTAAAGCCATCATCACACAGTTGACTGACACTGATCAGGTTATATTTCAAACCATTCACATATGCAACTTTTGTGAATTTGACCTGACCGTTATTCACAACACCATATCCTTCAGTCTGTCCATGATCGTCATTACCAAAAGTTATTGAGGGCCCCTCTTGCACCCTATATTACTCTAGCAGGGATATGTGACCAGTCATGGTTCTGCCAACAGCACTGTCAAGAAACCAAGTGTTCTTTTTACGGTCACCCTGCACATACACAAAGATTAGTGCTTTTTGGGAACCCATCTTTTGATGGGTTCACTGGACTTTCCCTGAACAGCCTCAGATTTCTTTGGTACATGAGGAACGGATGGATCAAAGGGAATTTCAGTCATAATTTCAGATGACACAAAAACAGTTGGTTTAACGACTTCAAAAACCTTTTTCTTCTCAGATTTTTGCTTTTCTTGTTTAATTTTCTTTGAAAAAGTCTTTGGGTTTTGTTTGGAGTTTTGGGGAGTGCTTTCAACATTTTTTACAGCTCTGCACTTGCCTAGCCAAATTTTGAAATTGACTTTCAATTTTTAACAAAATAGACTCTTGATTAGACACCTGAGCTCTACCAGAATCTGAGGTAGAAGGCTCAGCAGGGATGACATTCTTCTTCTTTTTCTGGTTCTTGGGAACCAGATTTAAAGACTGAGGGGAAGGCTTCTTGGATTTAGCTTTCTTTTCTAAAGCACTGGTCTGACATGCTTCAGATTTGCCCTCAGGTTGTTCCTGGTTTTGATTAGTTATCACTTTTGATTTTCCAAGATCTTTAAAAATGATTTCTGGTCTCATTTCTTTAGGAAGTGCATCAAAGTCAGTTATTACAGATGCAAGATGAAGATCACCAGTGCCATAACCGATTCTTTGATTTTCAAAAGTTTTCTTAATAGCAGCTCCAGGAAAAGGTGACTTCATCCAAGATTTAATTATTTTTTGTTCTTTTTCTAAAATGATTTTCAGCTCTTCTTTTTCCAATTCAAGTTTAGAAGCCAGAGATTGATAACTTTTCAAAGCCAACTGAACATCTTTCAGTTCTTTCAATCTGGCCTGACTGGCGTTCAGTTCAGAAGAGTTTATTTCAAAATTTTTAATGCTTTCTGAACGCACAGTCTCAACATATGATATGTCGGCCTCAATTCGAACTAAAAGATCCAGTTTTAGTCCTTCATCATTCTCAAAACCAAATTCACTAACCTTTTTCATGATAATATCCACCCAACGACCAGATTCCACATCAGACTTAACCACATGACTAAGATCTTCACGAGTCATGAAACACATATCCCTTACTTCTTCTTCCTCATCAGATGACACGTCAGAATCCTCCCATTTTTCAGTGTCTGCCACCATGCAGCTATTCTTGTTGGATTCTTCTTGAGCCATCATTGCCATGTGGGCTTTCAGCTTTTGGTACTTGGCTTTGTACCCATCATCTGGCTTTTGAAAGATAGAGTGGTTAGGGGCAGTGTGTGACGAGGAAGGTTGTGATGATTTGCATTCCTTCATAAAATGTCCTTTCTTTCCACATTTAAAACATTCAAGATTGGACTTATCAACAGTGTTGTTTGAGGAAAATTGTTTGCCATTTCTTTTGGATTTTAATTTGAAACGATTAAAGGTTTTGGCAATCATAGCGACCAGATCATCATCATCATCATCCTCATCACATTCATGTGATGCATAATCAGAAATACCAACTTTCATTAGTTCAGCTACTATCTTTTTCACAGAGTCAGACTGATCACTCTCAGAAGATAGTAGGGCAGTATCTTGAGGTTCAGAATAATGAACCAGATCTGACTTGGTAGATGAATGATTCTTTGCATCTTGCTCAGCCACGGCTCTCTCTGCTTTGTTTTCCTCGGTAAATCTGAAAGCACCATACAGAGAGGCCAAAGTGTGGCTGTGACAGGTGTTGCCTTGTCTTAACACCATGATCAAATTTTCCCATTTCGAAGGTAAAATATCACAAAATTTTTCAAGCAAAATTTCTTTGTCTTTAGTGACACCAAGAGCTTTTAATTGATTGACCAAATTTGTAAACCTAAGATATGTTTCAGTTAGAGATTCATTTGGCAATGCAAAAAATGCTTCATATTTTTTATTCAAAGAAACTTTTCTTGTGGTGATAGTTTCCTTTGTTCCTTCAAACTGTGTTAGCAACTCTTCCCACATCAACTTAGAGTTATCAAGTAAAACAAGAGTGGGTTTCAAACTTTCTGGGACAGCAAAGAGAATCATGTTTTGTAATTTGGAATCTAGGTCAGCCAAACGATGGTCTTCCTCTGACCAATGATCTTTCTCTTTGGGTGTTAACCTAGGGGTCCCATCTTGGTTAAAAACAACAGTTGATGCATTCATGGGAACATAAGGACCTTCTACAAGAATGGTGGTCAAGTGTCTTTCAACTCCAACGATGTACTTGAGCATACATGCCTTCCAAGTAATGAATGTGTCACTATTTCCATTAAATTTAGATACCGGATTGTTTGGAAAGTGAACATGAACACTGGGTTGAACTGGTGGTGGAGGTGGTGGATTTTGATTCATATTGACATTTGGGTTAGGATTCGGTTGTTCGGTTCCAAACATCTTATAGGATCAAAACAGGTATAACAATTTAATGATTTAACCTGGGAGGCTCTGATACCAAATGTGAGTCCACCTAAACATGATGTACAAGATATCAAGATATAACAAGATATGAGGTTAGACAATAATAATCACAAATTATATCAAGAAACCCGACTGGCAAGTAAATCAAAACTAGATAAGACTAGTTAGAATTACGATCCAGATAATGGATAAAAATAATGAAGTACGATTGCTTGAAACTATATAAGTTACTAAATATAATCAAGTATTATGGCAATGAGTCGAGATGTATTTTTCAATGTATTTTATTTATTGCGATAAACAAAATACAAGAGTTGTTGCGGAACAAAGATAATCACACTTGTGAAAATATCTAAACAACCCTAGAAATACAAATGATCTATGCGACAAGGAATTACTCATAAGAATACTTAGAGTAATATCACACGTTGCAATTGCCAAAGTTCCAAGCACTTTTGCAAGTGTGAGAAGTCTTATATTTATAGGCAAAACATGTCTTGATGACATGGCAATATGTTGTACAAATATGGTTGGATACATTTATGGATTTGTGGGACAAATCCATAACATGTTTGTTTAAGGTAAAGTATGTAAGTTTCTTTAATGTGACTTGACATACTTTATTCCCAACCTTTTGCTAAAACTTTCTCAATCCCAGGTTGAGAGTAATTAACCGGGTAAAGGTAGTTAAAGCTGCAAAAAGACTTTCCTCGTAATCAGTGAAAAAGTGTTGTAAGTACTTTTTCACTGAGCCTCTTCAGATTCAACTTCAGGTAAGATCTTCTCTGAGCTCTACTTCTGAGATGATCTTCTTCAGTCTTCAGTCTTTGACTTCAGTCTGAACGTCTTCAGTGTAGGTTGATTCTGAATCTGAAGTGAAGCTTCAATGAGCTTTATTCTGAATGACTTCAGAATTCTGAGCAAGCTTTCTTCACTGAACTTCAACTATTTTGAACAAATCATTCTTAGTCGATTTTCGACCTAACATCAACCATAATACTCACCTCCTCTATCTGATCTCACAACTTTTATTTTATGATTAATTTGGTTTAAAACCAAAGATTGAAGATCAATAAAAGTCTCTAAGGGATCAGATCAGATATAGGTGCACATAACGTGAATAACCGTTAATGAGCGTAATAAATGATGCATGTCTTGAGATGGATGCGGGATAGGGGCCACTAACATCAGAGTCAATTATTTCCAACAAGTTGGAACTTCTAGTGGCTCCTTTCTTAATCTTTTAAACCATTGAATACATGTTTCAAAATCACTAAAGTCAAGATAATGTAATATTCCATCCTTATGAGTCGTATCATGCAAACTCGTGAGATGTGGCTAAAATGTTTATGCCACATTATGGAGGAATTCTTTAATTATTTAGGTGATTTTGTCTTTGTTTTAGTTATGTCATCAATATTAGGAGACGACAAAGACTGAGAAATTATGATCTAGTTCTAACTTATACAACAATTTATTCAATAAACTACGACCAAGGAATTCATTATTACGAGTAATGGCAATCTCGTCGTAACCATGAATTATTACATAACTTTCAAGGTCTTAGACTAGAGAAATAGATAAAAGGTTCCGAGAAATTCTTGGTACACATAAGGTATCCACTAGTCTAATATACTTTTAAGTATTTATATGTAAATCATAAGTCTCCATGGTTTCGACATATAATAGATCAACCCTTCTAACTCTAAGTTTTCTTTGGTCATTTGATAGCTTCTGAATTGTATGGAATCCTTATGTTGAGTTAATCACATGAACCATAGAATTAGAATCACTTATACATGTATTAATAGATACATCAAACATAAAAGAATCAAATATTTCATAAAGTAATTTACCTTTCCTAGCTAGCAACACCTTGAATTTAGGGCAATCTGAGCACAATGAGAATTTGCAGTTAGGATTGCTAGTCAAGGACTTAAAGCTAGAGGCAATAGCACCATGATTAGCCCTTTTGAATTGTACTTAAAGTCTTATTATTACTGTTATTATCCTTCCTCTTAATGGAATTAGCAGTGGTAGTAAGGTGAACAACTTTAGGTTGGCCCAACTTAAGGCGACCATTTTCTTGAACACACATTGCTATTAGTTCACTCATCGACAGTTAATCCTTCACAGTGTTATAATTATATTTGAAGGTGTAGAAATGAGCAAGCAATGCGTCGTTATAAAGTATACAAGGAAGATGTAAGAGACTTCCATTTTTAGGACTCTAAAGCTTATGAGTCATGTCAGTCATCTTCATTATGTGTCCACGAATACTGCTATTTACTTTGTATTTAAGCTACTTGCGCACGCTTTAGACTTTCCCTTGAAGTGATATCTCCTCGGATACTGAGATTTAAGGAGTTCTTAACCATTATAATTGACAAGTGATTCGCCCTATCCCACTTTTTAAAAAATTTGCTTTATGAGCTGCAAGAGAGTTAGCAGTAATAGCAGTGGGTTCATTATGGCGAATGACATAGGCAAGGTCTAGAATCTTTAGAGTTAGACGTTATTAACCTTTTCATGAAGCAAAGTTTGCACCGGTAAGTGGTTCAATGCCTAAGCTAGGTATTATATTGGAGATTAGAAGGATATGAATTTATGATACAAGTGATAGAAGATTATTAAAGTAATGCCTAAAATAAGTAAGCCTAATAGTAATGTTGTTATAGTGACTTGACTAGCTATCTATGGCAGACTAAGTAAAGTCTCTTCATAATAATGGAACTAAAATAATGCCTAAAATAAGTAGGCTTAATAGTAATGTTCCTTAGAATAATGAGACTATGACCATTATTATAGTAATGAAGCTAGTGATAGGTATTGTAAACACCAAAACAATAAGCTAAACTAAGGCTCTACTTAGATGTTACATCACCTTTGGGCAGAAATAACTAATATCTAAGTATAAATGAGCGTTAGGGTCATGCAACACAACGCTTATCTTTTGACCTTTGGGCACAAAACTAAGAATCGTGTTTATTCTGCATGCAAATAGTCTTTTTGGCACACAAAGCATATTAAATCACCTTTGGGTAGAATTAACATACTTAGTGTACATTATGCAAAAGGAAAAAAAAGCACAACATGAGAATCACATTTGACCTTTGGGCACAAATGATGAGACCATGTACATTAGTGCAAAGCCCCTAAGTTACGGGGTTCCGGGGGCAACACCTTTGAAAGCGGGGTCCAAAAGACGGCAACCCCTAGCGACTAAATCAAATTTCATTATTGAATTATTTATTTTAATTTCCCTTTATGTGTTATGGTAAAAAATGTCATAGAAAAATTATTTTCGAAATTTGAGTGACAAATTTTGCCATTAAACTTTTAGGTGATATTGTATTCGACAATTAAGGAGAACTCAACAAGTAATGATCGATTTTGATAAGTTAAAGTCCAACTAGACAAGATTAGGTCTAACTTGACTTTGAAACATTAAGGTTGAACTCGATAAGATTTTAGGTCGAATTCGACAATAGTTTAGGTCGAACTGAACTTAGAAAAATTAGGTTGAACTCAATAGATAGGTTAACCTTTAAAAATATTTAGGTCGAACTCAACCTTTAGGTTGAAATCGACATATAATAAAGAAAAATGTCATGGTTTATATGACATTTTTATATGTCATATTCACATAAGTGGTCGAGTAATTTAGTTCAACATTAAGTAATTTAGTTCAACATGTTTTACATAACGACATTATATGTAATAAAGTAATGTCGAATTTAATAAAGACTAAATCAAATTCAATTTGAAATAACGTCAAATTCAATCAAGATTAAATCAAAATCTTAAAATAAGGTCCAGTTCAATAATGAAATAAGGTCGAATTCAATAAAGACTAAATCAAAAAACGACTTGAAATAAGGTCGAATTCAATAAAGAATAAATCAAAATCGACTTAAAATAAGGTCGAATTCAATAAAGACTAAATCAAAAACGACTTGAAATAAGGTCGAATTCAATAAAGACTAAATCAAAAACGACTTGAAATAAGGTCGAATTCAATAAAGACTAAATCAAAAAACGACTTTAAATAAGGTCGAATTCAATAAAGACTAAATCAAAAATCGACTTGAAATAAGGTCGAATTCAATAAAGACTAAATCAAAAACGACTTAAAATAACGTCGAATTCAATAAAGCCTAAATCAAAAAACTAACTTATTTCATCGAATTCAATAAAGTCTAAATTAAAAAAACTAACTTATTTCATCGAATTCAATAAAGTTTAAATCAAGATCAACTTAGTGAAATTCAATAAAGATTAAATAATTCAAGTATTAAAAAAAGTAAAAAATTAAGATCTAAAACCAGATTTTAGGTCAACGTATTCATCCATTAATTACACAAATTATGAAACCAATTGACATTGGTTTTATATGTGTGGCGGCAGCTTCATATCATAGTAAATAAACAAAACTGACAAGCAAAACAATTGTTTATTTTATTAATAGTGTGACAAATTGACTATCACAAACAAAAAACAATTGTCTATTTTTTAAATTTTTCGGCGGCTTCAATGTAAACAACAAAACATTTGTTCTGATTTCATTGGTTTTTTTTTTTTTTTTTTTTTTTTTTTCCTATCATATTTTCGGCTTAATTAAAATATAATAATACGAATCAATAGATCGAATGAACCAATGGCTCATGATACTACATATTGGAATAATTATGATTCATATTGAAATAACGACTTGAACCAATGCCACGTTTTTCTAGATAATTGAAATAGTTAATAATTATGCATATCTTATAAAACCTTGTGTTTCATCCATATTGAAAAATGGACATTGTTAGAACCATTTTTTCTTACCGCACTAACCTTGCTTTATAGATTTCTAAGAAATAACCATAAGTGGTGCGAAAGGTAGCTCGGTAAGTTAGATAGTTAATATAAGGGGTTACCATATTTACCATATATTTTTGTGGTATATTTGCTATTGGCTTTCAACTTGAACTTTTGTTTTATAGCACTCTTAATTTGTCTAATAGGAAGGCTGAGTGTTACTGATTTTTAGGTGGTATAAAATGATAATGTCAAAGGTGTTTAAATTAAACATCTTCATCAAATATATCTCAAGCCAAACTATACCTTGTCAATTAAATAGAAAAACGATATATGAAGAAGGGTCCATTTTTGTTTTTTTTTCTGTCATTAAGTGCTGAATGTATAACTAATGTCTGTATATATTTAGTGAAAAATATTTAATTGATGATATATTTTTGTTTATTAAGTAAAAAAGAAAATGAAGTTTGACGGAATGGATGAAATTTATTATAATTAAAAAAAGGAAACAGGAACTTATATAGTTATATATGTACTTAAATTAGATTTATGATTTGGTCATGAAAGATCTTCTAGAGCCTGGTACTTTGGTGCATCAGTGCATGGGCCGGGCCGGGCCACTTAAACGTATATTTGAGTACCACTAAACTAATGTGGCTTTCAATTTTTTTAAAATATGAAATAATTGTATTTTCTGGATTTACCACTCATCTCTCTCACAGTCTCAACCCTAATATTATATAGCTTTTTTTTTTTTTTATATATATTTACAAAAAACACCTTCTAGAAGAAGAAGCAGCCTTCTATCTCTCTTATACTTGCGTCCGACCTAAAGATCCGAATTTCAGACCCCGATTTCTGACCTTTTTCCAGCCGTTGACCACCGTTGCCCGAGTCTGGCTGACCCGACTCGTTCACACACCGATCCCGACTTCCGACCCGGCCGAGTTTTACAACCTTCACTTGGCCCGGTGCCAGGGCCGGCCCTGATAATATATATTCATAATAATAATGGGTGGTTTTTTTAAGGAATTTTTAATGAAGAAATATCCAAGTTTCAATAATAATAGTCATGGTGAATTTTATAATGGTTTCAACTCTTCCTCCGCTGCTTATTTTGCCGCCGCCGCCGCCGCCGCCCCTTTTGCTTCCAGGCCTTTATTGGGGTATAACACTTTTTTTTTTTTTAAAGTATTATTTTCTTACCATTTGTTTTAAATTTATTTATAAAAACCAAAGTTATTAATAGTGTGATGCATTTGTGTTATTTTGTATTGGAGTGATTTTTTGTAGATTTTTTTTTTTTGAAATACATTTTAGTTATTATAAGATGATTCATTTGTGTTATTTTGTATAAAGTTTATAGCTTTATGGGTTTTGATAACTGGGTTTAATAGCGTAAGTTCTCGACTACCTGTGTGGACCATAATCACTATGAAAATGGTTAAGAGATAGTTTTGCGGACCGTTTGTGTGACCGAAAAATTTGACAACTTTTTATAATGATGTTTGAATTTATGTTATTGATACTGTATTATAAAAAAATGTTAAATTTACTGCTTACAATAGGTAATGTATTGTATACGGGGATTCATCGGCTTATTGCTTGTTTTGGATTTACGTCTCATTTTGATTTTTAAGATACTAATTATATATATGTTATGTGGATGCAAAAAGTATTGGTGGAAGAGTTGCTTATTGCGATGCTGGTGTTACCCCTCCGACTGAAGATTACCTGTCTAGTCTAAAGACTGCATCTGAAACTGTTTCTCGGCATGATGATACCCTGAAATACATGACCAAAGAATATAGTGTTGACATGAAGCCATTGTTCTCAGCCTTCCAGCCGAGATCATTTGCGATGACAACAGTGAGATCTTTCTTATTGTTTTATTTGCCTCTTATGGCACCTAAGCAAGACGATGACAATGACTTCGATGAGCACCCTGTGGACTGGATGGTACCTTTCAAGAATTCAGTAACACAAATCTTTCGTGAAGTAAGTATGATATTCTTTTTTTTTTAATGCTAAATATTGTGGATACTGTGTTCTGGTGGATTTGCATGTGACCTTGTTTGAGTTCTTGAAGTGTAAGAACAATTTGTTTTTTTTCCCTTCAATTTTTTAGCCAACCGAAAGGAATTTTGGGAGGTTTTTAGGATTTGGGAATAAGGAAACTTTTGAGAACTGGGAAATTTTGGATAGGGGACCCGGTGGCGTTTTTTGGTACCTTCAAGGCAGAGCTGGGATTTTAAGTTGAGGGGGGTTGATCTCCGTTATAAATTTTTTCACTGTAATTCGTTGTGAACTAGTGACAATAAGCATACAAACAGAATAACAGTCTCATAAACATAGCGTGGAAAAGAAATGGAGTCTACCAGCTCTTTTTCTTGATCATGGTTTAACCTTAATCCATAAGACCACAATAATATATTGATCCATCACATTTGTAATACTGAAAAAATAATATAACTTAATTTATGTTTATGTCAAAACCCTTAAAAAGTGATTATTAACAGTTAGTTGCTTCAACTCTCTTACTAGAGTCTATTATCAGGTTTATTATATTAATACTTAAAATGTTAAAGAATATTGATAGTTTACTTGAATTGAATAGAAACAAAATATAGAACAGGAAGAATAAGAGGACAAATAACAACACATTTAAGCATATAATGTTAATATATTTGAATTGAATGAGAAGGATTCATGAGCAATTAGCAGGGCCAAACTTTTAACTTTTGTTTAAATGATAATAGTTGACACATGACAAGCATCATCGATACTCTGTTATTGATCCTTTTATTATGATCATGAGTGTTCTGATTATTGGTTAAATGTCCAAGATGTCTCTTGTTATGGACAAAGTAGACAAATTTTGCGAGCTAAAGAGGCTTTAGCCTATACCAATTTTTTTTGTAAAATATAGGATGGGTGATAAATAAATTGAAATCTTATTTGGAAGGCAAGGTTTCAGAAAGAAAGTTGTTGTATATTCTCGGGATAAAAGCAGTATATTGGATATAAGTTCTAGTCTCGAACAATGACATAGGTGCTGTTGAATTGTTTTCTAATTGGTTGCAATAGGCTGATTATTTTTTCTTCTCAGACTAGTACAACTACTATTAGACGTGTACTGGAACGATTTGCTGTTCACCATTGTTCACAGCGTGTTGCATGCAAGCTTCTTAAAGGTACATACCGCCTCCAGACACAGACACACGCGCACACAGACACTAAATACTGCCACATGCCAGGATTATAGTAAATTACCAACAATTTACTTTTTTTGTTCATGCCAGATATTCCGAAGTCTTGCATTCGAAAAGCTAACAGGGGGTTGCCTTTTCATACTTACTTCTTTTGTGTCTCCAGAACAACATTTAGAGGTCCGTTATGTACCATTTCCTTATCGGTTTCAGGCTTTGAATTCTGTGCCAATGATGCATATATGGTTATTGGAACAAACCTTGTATCTTTGAACATTATAGTAATTTTTCTATACATGTAACATACTTAATTATTGTGTCTTTTGCTATTATTAAAAGACAAGTGATTGAGATTCATAACGGTAATTATGTACCTTCAATTTAGTGTTGATGTGATGGGCTGATTTTCATTTGTCACCTTTAGATTATAAGATTTAATAAATGTTTGATGCGATTCAAAATTGTCTATGGAATTAAAGTAATTGGGTCTTCTAACCATATTGCTTGTATATGTCACAAACTGGTATTACACTTCCTCTAGCTCAAAAAAAAAAAAAAGAATACAAATGAATGTCATAAATGAATGAAATTATATACCAAAGTGATATTTGCCTGGCAGTACTCAACTACAGTACGATGTTAGAAAATAGCTAATTTCTGTATGTGATATTTAACGCTCCCAATTACCCACGCTTTTTACAGCATTTAGACTTGCAAAGCGAAATTTTAATTACGGTGATGGTAGCATTATCTGCTTCAAGGAGGCTATTAGTTTCTGCGATACAATAGGAAAATAACTTTTCACTGTGAATAGCCTAATATTGCAGAATCCAATTGGCCACTGCACTTTGAAGCAATATAGTGAATGTATAAAAAATGTTCAGTATGAAAGTTACTTGTGCACTTGCATTTGAACACATTATCAAAAAGTGGTTTATGCATATGTAAGTGTATTCTTCCTATTATAGGTATTAATACTAAAGACATGGATTTGGCTGTGCAGGTCAACTTTTAGGAGTTGCAGCGTCGTGGCTTGTTCAAGTTGGATTTGAATGTTTCCGTTATGTTTGTGACATCTCAAAATCCAATGATGAATTGGAAAATGTTGCTGATCACTCAGAGCGAGCTAAAGTGCTTGGGAAGAAGGTGTATGGTGTTACGGTTAGATGTGGTTCAGCACTGATTTTTGCTTCCATTGGAGCTGGGATTGGAGCAACCATATTCCGCCCATCATCTGGTCAAATCTTTGGTAAGTACCACACCACTTGGCATACATGGCTTATAAATTTGTTTATGGAACTATGGAAGTGTTCGGATTTTGTTTGAATTTTATATTTAATTATTACCAGTTTTTAATATATGGATTGTTTTGGGGGTCTGCATTTTCAAATCGTACTAATAGTTTTTTTTTTTGCTTATAAGAAACACTATTTTCTTTGTTCATTTTATTGACAGTTTATATGATTCTGAGTTATTCATACCACATATTCACTTTCAAAACACATATCCGAACACCCTTATAAATTCTGGAGTATTGACCTTGGTGCTTGTTTTACAGGGTGTTTGGTTGGTGATGTGGCTGGACCTATCATCGTCTCGGGCTGGTTGGCCCCACCTCTGGAGCATTAGGGCGTGTTTGGTTCAAAGATTTTAAGGAAAGTGATGGGAAGGAATTCGGAACTCCACATACTTAAACATATCAATGAACATAATTTCGAATTCCTTTCCACCAAATTCGGTGAACCAAACAGCTCCTTAACAGCTGAAAATTTTGTTTTAAGGTTACAAATTGTTTATAACAAACATTGTAGTCGTAACCCATTGATGAAAACAATAGAGAGATGCATTGGTCGTTGCGTTTATTAGCATCATGATGTGCAACCAACTGTTACGAACATTTTTACTTCAATAAAAGACATGCACTTTGAACATCATCTAACTAGATGGCTTGTATGTCTTATGTTTCTTCATTTTCAGATTTATCTCTTTTAAGGCTTGTTATTTTAAACTCACACATTTTCTTATGATATTTCTATTTTGCCTGATTCATTGCTTGTTGAAATATCATCTAGATTGCCTTTGAAATCCATTTTTAGATTTTAATATGTTTGCAAAACCTGGCTGGAGCTTATTTCACAACCTTCCTTTTATCGGTTTTATTCTGTCACACAAACTGCTGCCAATAAATCTTCGAGTTGGAGGATTTTGTATAGGTATGTTTATGTGTCCAAGTTTAAGGATGTTGAGAGATTTCGTTCTGAAATTTATGGTGGTAAGGATTTTTCGGTGCTTTGTGTCGAGTTTTGAGGAGCAACAACAAGCTGATCAGTTTAAGGTTTTTGGTGTGAGTAATGGGTTGGTTTTGTGTTGTTTGTTGGGGCCTTTGGTTTAGTTACGAGGCAATGGGTTACGTTGCCTAGAGGAACAGATAGGTCGCCCAATAGACATCCGATTTATTTTGGTTAAGGGTTGGTTAGTAAGGTTGATGATGATGGTTTGCTTACGAGTTATACGGCTGTGAGATTTGAAATGCTTAGGAGGGTCTCGGGGTTTTTGAATTTGGAGATGTTTTAGTCCGAGATTGGGTTATAGGTTGATTATAAGTTGCCTTGTAAAAATCCGATAGTGTTGTTGAAACATGAGGGGCTTTATAGATTGTGATGAATCTCAAGGAAGGCTGCGTTTTTTCGGGGTGGCGCCTGAGGCAGACTTGTCTTACTGTTTGTCTGTGGGATATGAAAGATTACGAGAAAGGAGAATGCTGTTCTGAGTCTAAGGTGACCCTTTGGGATCTTTCATCGTCTGATCCTGAATTGAGTAGTTGGTTACTTAAGGTCACTTTTCTTCCGTTGTCTTTCCATCCTTTTAACCTGGATATTGTTTATCTGAGATCGATGTGTAGAGCTTGCTTGTGTTGTATCATATAGTTTTCGGGATAAAATGCTGGATGTTGCGTGTAAACCTATTGGTGTAGTTGAAGACCTTTCTTGGCGCGTGTTGGTGCCATTTGTGATACCAAGGTGGCCAACGCCGGTTCCAATTCCGCCTGTTCCAAAGAAGGTTATCAAGCCAAGAATTTCGCTTCGCCAACACACGCATAGATATCATCATCGGTTTTAGATGATTTCTCAATGGGTGATTTTTTTTTGGTTTGTTGGTGTCCAGAACCATCATAAAAGATGCCATGTTGAAGTTTTACTATTGAACCTGTGACACCCTGTTTGCTGGTATTTTATTTTCCTCCTTATAGTAGGATCTATTGGGGACTAAGCTTACTGTATTTAACGGGGATTCTTTTCACCGTGGCAGTTGATTCATAGGATGAAGAAATAACAGGTTCATTTGTGTTACATATAAGAATCGTTCTGTTGCCGAATCAGAGTCAAAGACTATGTAATTGTCTCTTATTTTATGAATAAAACTAGCTTATTGGTTATCTTTTTTGTTTTTCCCTTCTCATATCTTTTGTGGAAAGTTGTATTGATATGTTTTACCAGATATTATGTGTTAACCTTTTTGTGTGATACCTGTAGAGTTGGTTGCCTGGTATTATTCTGTTTAAAAACAGCCCTTTTGACATATTCCACTATGAAAAGAAAAGAACGTCAAAAATTTTATCTGAAGCTAGTTGGGGTAGGCTATTTCCTCCCTGTTAGTCAATCTTGATTGACTTCTACCTCTCCTAACCACACCCTTTCGATAAGTCAACTTGTTCAAAATGCATCCAAAGGTCTAATGTAGGTGGCGAAAGTCATGTTGCCCTTGGCTTACTCTCAAGTCTCAACCTGTGTAATCCCAAACACACAGATATCATCTCAGCAACCTACAATTTTCTTACAGGAACAAATCCCGCAGAACATAAAAATGTCATCAATCTGTCTTAACACATTCTAATAAAAGAAGACTTCTAATCCTATGACATTTAATAGATATGTGATACGTTAGATAGACTTATTAAAAGATTAATAACAAACAAGATACACTTGCAGCTTTACCTCTGTTGCTCAGTGATCCACCACATGATAATCATACTGCACCATCTTTCAAAATCTCAGGAATTGGTGTTCGCTTTGGTTCATGGGGCCTCTCCATGGTTGTCTTCATCGTTATCATGACATTCCGCTGTTTTCTCTCCACTCAGTCCAAGATTTCATACACCACCTTGACTAATGACTTCTACAGACTTGGCTTCTTCGCCATCTGCTTTTGTTCCATCTCTTCTATCATCCACCACATCCTTCTCAATTTCTAGGGTTCAATTCTAAGTCTCTTCAGGGGAATTTCCAACTTTTTACTCTCGTTTCTTATTGACTTTCTCGGTTTTTCAGCTTCCTTCATTTCCACATCTACGAGTGATTGCTTGAGCGTGCTCTTCATTCTCTGCTTTACCCTAGTTTAAATTTAAAGACTTTCTGGTCCGTCTCTTTGTGGACTCTGTCTCTGATAGTGAAGGAGTTCATTTCAACTTCTCACTGATTCTTGTTGACCACCTCGTGGTTTCACCACTTCCCCAATCAAATTCTCAGATTTTAGGCACACCGGGGTGTGCTTGTAGATACTGCTCCAGCAGCTTATGGTTCGTGATCTCTTCCCCTGTAGGGGCTGTGAACACAATTACATTCTTCTTCGGAGTCCATTCTTCCTTTGGCAGAAACTATACATGTAAATAATTAATAAGTTAAATGTTATAACAAAAACTAATTTTCTAAATAAAATGATTTACCATGTATTACCAATTGTGAATACATTTTGGGCAACTTTCGACACATATATTAAAAGTTCATGTTGAGTTTAACAAAACTAATATCCATACCAAAATAAAGTTAAAGAAACATACCGCAAATTAGTGAAGGAACTAATAAGTCCTAATTTAACTAGTAAGACTACAATCCAGATAGAATGACAAGAAGGTCTTTTGAGTTAGCGGTGTGAAGAAGATAACCATAGTCTAGTTTATGTGTCTCGGAGCATAAGATTTATGTATGGGTATTAGAGAATTGTAAGTATTTGTACACCTTTAAATAAAACGGATAGATACACAAAGATATAATAATCGATCTTCGGGTTGGGGTATGATTGTCTACTTCTTTCCTCCCTATACGGGCATACACCGCATACTTATGTGTAACACTTAAGGGGTACGAAAGTTGTTAACATAAAACATATAATATGTGGGCGAGTAGCTAATACTTATGTGTATACATGCAGACATGCTATGTGGGTATATGGGAAACAGAAACTTATACTAGAATACCTGATGACTGATATTGCTCTTACCACGAACGAAAATATTTGAGAAAGAACTGCAAGATATTGCCCAGTATAGGCTTAACAACAGAACCCTTTCTGCACATAGAGGCAACCAATCTACAAAAACAATGCTATAATCATGTTTATAACGTTTAAATATTTTGAGGTTGATTTATAACACAAGTGCAAGACTGGTATATGTCAAAGTCAGACTCTTTACAACAGGTAAAGTCAAATAAGTGGCAAACATCCTCTCTTATGAATATACACAAAATATGTAACAGCTAGCAGCCATGAAATTAGATAAACATCATACACCTACCATAAAGTAACTCAAACGGACAATCACTTTCTCTCACGCAGACGTTTTCTTAGGCGGAAAAACAGAGACAGTCCATTAACTCATACCTCACTCTGTTCTTTAAACAGAAAGACTCGACGAAAAATACATTTTCGTTTATTTGATGCCTGGTGTGCATTGAAAATATATTTTAAAACAATTAAGTGGCAATGGTATGTGCAGACATTTATGTTCATGAAAGGAGAAACAGATGCTATACTGATGTTACCCGTAACTCCACGACAGGAACAATGTGGAAAAATTGAAGAAATATGGTAATTGAGTGTGGAGATCCGCTACAGCATATCTACAAAAACAATACTATGATGGCAAACCTAAATTAGCTGATTAACCGACCGTTGATTTCTAATACAGGTATCAACCAAGCCATGACATCCATATAACCATATTGTAGATATAAACCCGTACAAGCAGATTAACAGACAAAATCAATCGATTATAAAACATGTCACAAGAAGCAATAATGGCATATAGAAGATGCAAGCAGCTAGTATCCATTTAATTAGCTAATATCATTCAACTGCACAGATCTACAATCAGTTTTTCTTCTAGGTAGAGAAATTGGGAGATCCAAAGATGCAAACAGTTTGTATCCATTTGATTAGCTAGATATCATTCAACTACGCAGATCTACAATCATTTTTTTTTCTAGGTAGGGAAATTGGGAGATCCATCAATTCTTTTGGCACGAGCTTGCCAATCAATTTAGAGAGAGTGGTATCTAGTGATCCAGCAGCAATTGAGTCAATTAGCAACGATAATGTTGAAATATCAAGTGAGTAACCCCTTCCATCCATTTCGTGCAGAAGTATTTCTACATCAACATAGTGCTTGTTCTTTAGATAACCTTGGACAAGAAGACGGTAAGTAACATTATCTGGCGGGCAACCACTTTCATCCATTTTAAGAAACAATTGCTTTGCATCCGACCACAAACTCTCCCGACACAACCCACTAAGTTCCTCAGTCATGATGTTTCCTCAGTCACTTCAGGGATGTTTCCATCTCTTTCCTCTTGTTTCTCATTGTCTTTCTCGGTCTTTTCATCTTTCTTCATTTCGATATTTATTTCAGTGATTGCTTGAATGAGCTCTTCGTTCTCTGCATTACCCTTCTTTGAACTTGAAGACTTTCTGGCCCGTTTCTTTGGGGATTTCAACTTCTCACTGATTCTTGTTGACTGCCTCGTGGTTTCACCACTTGCCCAATCAAATTCTGAGAATTTAGGCCCACCGAGGTATGCTTTTAGGTACTGCGCCAGCTGCTTATATATAGTTCGTGATTCTTCCCCTGTCTGTGATCATAATTTCATTCTTCTTCGGGGTCCATTCTTCCTTTGGCAGAAACTACACATGTAAATAATTAATTTGTTAAAATATTATAGCAAAACCTACAATACTAAGAGATAATCTAACTTTGTTAAATACAAGGATTTACCAGGTATTACCGATTGTGAATACATTTTGAGCAACTTTCAACATATACCTTGAAAAATAATGTTGATTGCAACAGAAATAATATTCATACAAAAATAGAGTTAGAAGAAACATAACACAAATTAGTGAAAGAACTATATAAAAAAACCATGCAAAGACATTCCTAATTCAACTAGCAAGCCTACAATCCAAATAGAATGACAAGGACTTTTGAGTTAGCAGTGTGAAAACGATGACTCTTGTCTAGATTGTCTGGGAGACTGGGAGCATAAGATTATGTATGAGTATTAGAGAAATTTAAGTATATGTACACCTTTATATAAAATGGATAGATACACAAAGCTATAACAACTGATCTTTAGGTTGGGGTATGACTGTCAAATCTTTCCTCCCCATTACCGTATACTTGTGGGATTGGGTAATGCTTGTTGTACAAAACTACATTATGGGTATGCAAGTTGTTAACATAAAACAAATAATATGTGGGCTAGTAGTTAATACTAGGGCGGGCATGGGACATACTGGTCCCGGAACCGATCCCGAACTTGGCCAAAAGTGGGCCCCCAGTACGGGACCGATACCAAAACTGTACGGGACCAGGATTTCGGTTCCAAATCCCGAATAGCACTGAGTTTTGGCTAACAAATAACTCCTGAGTTTTGATCAACTTTATATTGAGAGGGCAACAGAATCCTATGCGTCAAATATATAATTGTTGCATGAAAGTCTACAAGATCTGATGAGGTGAGTGTATGATAATAGCTTTTTTCTCTGTTTATAACCAATCATCTTCATTGGCATTGGTGAGACTTTTGTTAAAGGGCTATGAAAACCAGTTGTGAAACAAATTGTCAAATACTGCAGGAAGCAATATATTCAATAATGACGAGAGTTCTTTAAAGTCATTCTTCAGATTTATGGGAAAAAGATACAAGACTCTTCACCTCAAGCTATTCAATTAAAAAGTATAAACTTAAAAAAGCTATTCAACTAGAGATAAATAGATTATTACATTCTCAGAAACATAATCTATAAAAGTGATATAAAAAAGATAAATGATCATTCCTTGTTGCTAAGTATTTCCCGGTACGATCACGAAAACTATCCGAACTAGGTACCTGTCCCAATTTGGGTTTGTACCACTTTTCGGTACCAGGATTGGGACGAGATCGGTACGGGATAGGGATTCGGCACTTTTGGTTCATCCCTAGCTAATACTTATGTGTATACACGCAATCCTGTATGTGTGTGTATGGGGAAACAGAAACTTATAGTAGAATACCTGATTGCTGATATGGCTCTTACTACGAATGAAGAAATTTGAGCAAGAACATCTCTAACAACTGCATGAAATTGCCCAGTATAGGCTTAACTACGAAACCCTTTCTGCACAAAGAGGCGACCAATCTACAAAAACAATGCTATAGTCATTTTTATAAGGTTCGAATATTATGAGGTTGATTTATAACATGGCTGTTGGTCAAAGTCAGACTCTTTACAGCAGGTAAAATCAATTAAGTGGCAAACATCCTCTCTCAAGAAAAATACACAGAATATGTAACAGATAGGCCATGAAATTAGATAACATCATACAGCTACCATAAAGTAACTCAAACCGTCAATCACTTTCTCTTACTCAGACCTTTACTTAGGGAGAAAATCAGACAGTCTAATAACTCAAACCTCACTTTGTTCTTTAAACAGAAAGAGACCACAAAATATACTTTCTTTTATTTCATGCCCGATCTGCATTTCAAAACATTGACATATATTGTTAAACAATGAAGTGGCAACGATATATGCAGATATATATGTTAAACAAAAACAGAGAAACAGATGCTATATTATAACTTCACAACAGGGACTAAATTGAGTCTGGAGATCCGCTACAGCATAGACTGCATAGTAGGATTTAATCTACAAAAACAATGCCATGAAGGCAAAACTAAATTGGCTGATTAACCTGACCATTAATTTCTAATACAGACATCAAACAAGATTAATAATTAAGCCATGACATCCATTTTGTAAATATGAAACCCGCACAAGCAGAATAGCAGATAAAATCAATTGATTGTAAAGGATGTTACAAGGAGGAAAAACGACATAAAGAAGATGCAAACAGCTAGTATCCATCTAACATCATTCAACATTTCAACTACTCAAATCCACAATCACTTATTTTGTCTAGGTAACAAAACTAGGAGAATCCATCAATTCTTTTGGCACAAGCTTGCCAATCAATTTAGGGAGAGTGGTATCTAGTGATCCAGCAGCAATTGAGTCAATTAGCAACGATAAGGTTGAAACATCAAGTGAGTAACCTCTTCCATCCATTTCAGTTAAAAGCACTTCTACATCAACATAGTGCTTGTTCTTTAGATATCCTTGGAGAAGAAAACGGTAAGTAACATTGTCTGGCGGGCAACCATTTTCATCCATTTTCAGAAACAGCTGTTTTGCATCCCCACACAAACCTTCCCGACAGAAACAACCTATCATCACATTATATGTCCGTACATCAGGTTGCAAACCTTTAACCATCATGTCCTGGAAAAGATCCCTAGCAATATTGAACTTTTGGCATTTGCTTGCACCATCAATAAGAGTGGTGTATACAACAATACTTGAATTTAGCTTGCTATTACCCATTAAATTGAACAAAGAGATTGCATCTTCTAGTAAATGGTTGTTGCAAAGACCCTCTAAAATAATGCCATAAGTCAGTTCATCTGGAACTTGGCCTTGTGCTAGCATCTCATCAAAGAGCATACATGCAGCCCTGCAACGTCCAACCTTAAACAATCCTTGAATCATGGTGCTGTAAGTGACTACATTGGGTTTCAAACCCTTTCTCGTCATCTCACTAAACATATGCAAGGCCTCATCTATCATCGACTTCTTGCAATACCCATTTAACATACTGTTGTAAGTCAAAACATTAGGGAGGATAAGTTTTAACACCATGGCATCAAAAACTGTCTTGGCTATGGTCATTTCACCTCGCAAACAATAGCCATCGATGAGTGAATTGTATGTTACTATGTCAGGAACCTTGCCTTTCACAACCATGATGCTGATAACGTCCTCGGCTTCTTTTGCCTTACCTTCTTTGCACAATGCATCAACAAATATGTTATAGGTTTGGACATCTGGAGAGATGCTATAATCCTCCATTTCTTTTAGCATCTGATACACGTCATCCCACAGACATAATTTAGATAGACCAGAAATCAAAGTGTTATACGTGACGACATTTGGTGAGATGCCTTTTTGAAAGATCATCTCTTTAAAAAGCTTAAAGGCGCCATCAATCATTTGATCCTTGCAAAGACTATCAATGATGGTGCTATATGAAACAACATCAGGTTTACAGCCTTTCTGATCCATTAGCCTAAGCAAAGAAAGGGCGGTAACATTATCACCCAACTTGCAAAGGCCTTTGATCATTGTGCTATACGTAACAACATCGGGTTCACAAAGTTTCAGTTTGATGAGTTTCTTGAAAAAGGTCTCGGCCTCAAGAATCTTATCTTCTAAAACGAGTCCATCTAGGAGTGTATTAAAAGTGTACACATCAGGTACAATACCTCGTCTGAAGCAAAGGCCTAAAAGTGCGAAACCGTCATTAGTTCGACGCAAATGACAGCAACACTTGATGGAAATGCTGACAGTGTACTCATTAACAGGAAGGCCAATGGCACACATATGATTGAAGAGATGAATGGAATGAGAAAAGTGTTTCATTTTGGAGACGGAATTCAAGAGCTGATTGAAATATACAACAGAAGGAAGAGGTTTTCTGTGTGACATTTCATCAAACAGGTGGAGGGCATCTTCTAATTTGTTAACTTTTTGATATATAGACTTAGGAGGCCGAGGAAGAGAAAGGTCATCCTTGTGAATATAACGATTTGAAGAAGAAGAATGGGAACGGAAGTAAAAGGAGAAGGGGGAGAGTGAAAGCGTATTGCTTTTGAGAGGATGGCGAAGTAAAACAGAACACATGTTGAAAAAAAAAAAAGAAGAAAGGATTTACCTTACCTGAATTTGCTGTTGAGTAAAAAGAGTATTATTTACATATCGTTCTTCTTCTTCTTATGCTGCAGCTGAGAAGTGAGAACCAGAATTTCCTCCCGTTTTAAGTATTAAATAAAGAAGAAGAAAAATAAACATGTGTTTTAAGTTTTAATTGGTTGGTGGTGGGTGGATTTTAATCCTAATTACCATGAACCCCATTTCTACTTCACTTTTTAATCTCTAGCATACTGATTGGTTCAAACCACAAACTAACATGTCGTTATAAAAAAAAACCCAAATATAATTGTGACTAATTCATAAAATCTTTGACCTTAAGGTATTCTACGAGGGTTTATGTCTCATTTTTTATAGAGTTAATTACTGAAATGGTACCTCACGTTTGCGCCATATTACTGATTTCATACATTTCTTTTCGAAATTACGCTGATCATACCCAACGTATGCAAATCTCCACTTGGACCATACTGGAGGCTAACGTCGTCAGCTGACCGTTAAAACCTCCCCACGTGACTTGCACGTGAGGGGTAAATATGTAATATCGTGTTTCCTAATTACTGAAATGGTACCTAACGTTTGCACGATATTGCTGGTTTCATACCTATATGTTTCTTAATTACTTAAATGGTACCTAATGTTTAGTTATTAATTTATTTATTTTTTTTAACTTGTTTTATTTTTTTTCTTTTATAAAAATTCTCCAAAACTTGTTACAATTTAATAAAAATAGTCAGAATACACATATAATCCACTCAAAAATAATACCAAATAGCTATTCCATAACAAAATATAAATTTTAAAGTTCACGAATAACCAAAAATAGCAATAAAGTATCATAAAACAATTTTAAAAAATTTTGAGAGGAAATTTTTTTTTAAAATTATTTTTATGATACTTTATTACTATTTTTGGTTATTCGTGAACTTTAAAACTTATATTTTGTTATGAAATAACTATTTGGTATTATTTTTTAGTGGATTATAGGTGCATTTTGACTATTTTCATTAAATTATAACAAGTTTTGGAAAAATTTTATAAAAGAAAAATAAAACAAATTTAAAAAAATATAAAAAAATTAATAACTAAACATTATGTACCATTTAAGTAATTAAAAAACATATAGGTATGAAACCAGCAATATCATGCAAACGTTAGGTACCATTTCAGTAATTAGGAAACGCGACATTACATATTTACCCCTCACGTGCAAGTCACGTGGGGGAGGTTTTAACGGCCAACTGACGGCGTTAGCCTCCAGTATGGTCCGAGTGGAGATTTGCATACATTGGGTATGATCAGCGTAATTTCGAAAGAAAAGATATAAAACCAGTAATATGGCGCAAACGTGAGGTACCATTTCAGTTATTAACTCTTTTCTATATTTACTGCAGAAATATAAAACAAAACAAAGAAATAAACCAAATGCTTAAAAGTAAATCATAAATGTTTGAAATTTCTTTGATCGAACCATAACAACCTAAGACTTTTAAAACTGCCCATAAGAGATATGGAGTATAAAGTTATTAAGTACAAGCTTAAACAAAGTGTATACGATTCTTTAAGTTCTCGTGAATTTGAATATGCGTTAAATATAATGCTAGAGTGGAACTAACTCAAAAAAATAAAATATAATAATCAACTTTGTATTTAGATAGATATAGATATGTCCCTTGTTACATGAAAGATACCTTTTGTGCGGTGATATAGCGAGAGCATTTATGCAGTTATTGATATTTATGTCAACAAAAAGACTACCTTGCTTGAAGCAATTTGTGGAACAATACGAAAATCCATTAAGGGATAAGGTGAAAAACGAAAATAAAAAAGATTTTAATTCTTACAATACACATTAATAAGCAATTATCCACTATGCCATGGAAGAACAATAATCCGCTATGCCATGGAGGAACATACGAGGAAAATATTCAACCATGCTAAGTTTAAGGAGTTTAGGGATGAATTAACCGGAAGAATGTATTGTGCGACAGGTTCATTAAAATCACAAGATAGGATTTTAGAATATTAAGTAATTGAGGATGTTATGGTCAACAGGAATATAATAAAGAAACCATTCGTTGTGTTGTTAAAAAGGGTGATTCAGAGAAGAATGTGATGCGAGATGTTTTTGTCGCTTGTTTGAGTTTCGTGGAATGTTGTGTAGGCATGCACTTACACCTAGACCATTCGTAACCGTTCACCTTTTCACCTACATTTTTTCTTGCCACATCAACATCATCTTCTTAATTCTTTCACCTTTTATTTTTCACCTTAACCATTCATCTACCATTTTGACCCCACTTTATTTATTTAATCAAACATAACACATTTAAACTAAACATAACATATTCATTATTAATAAAACTACATTAACTAAAGCCATTACATTAATTAAAGAATAAAAAATAAAAATACATTAACTAAAATCACTTCTTTAAGAAATCTAACATTTCATGAGTTATGGAAAACAGTTTGTAGTTTAAATCAGTAAAGATTTAATTTAATACTTTCTACAAAAATATAATCTTTCAAGGAAAATAAAGGAAGAACATAATATACAGGTGAGAAATAATAATACATCACAAAAAAAAAAAAAATGAATGTAAAGTAAAAGAGAAAAAGAGTAAAGTTTTTTAAATGGGATGGAGTTGAGCCCCACCAGGCCACCCACCACTATGCCACGTATTGTTTCTCTTCTCCAACCTATGTATATAACAAAAAAACAAAAATGAATAACAAGGAAGAGAGAAATAGAGCCAACGATCCATTTCACCAGCACCTTTCACTGGTTGATATCACTGACCACCCTTAACCGTTCACTGGCTTTCACCTTCACTTCACCATCCTCCTTTCACCTACCTTTACAATTGGTCTTATAATTGAAAAGATATATTCGGTGTCATCCAAGTACATCTTGTGAAGATGGCGAAAAGATGTCAAAAGGGGACATACTAAAGTTAGAGTAACTTATAGTACGTGATTGGGTTGCCTCAAATGAGGGGCGTCGTTATGATTAAGTGTGCAACGCTTTCTCATAAGTGGCGGCCTTGGCATCTGAACTCAAAGAAAAATGTAGTCTAATACTTAACCGAGTCAATGAATTAAGGAGTGGAAATTTAGGTTTAAAAAATGATCCCGTTAGCTTAACATGTACCTCGGTCCCTGATATTTCTGCTGAAAATATCAAAAAGATTCTCGATCATACAATAGTACGAAGAAAAGGCCGTCATGTGGTAAAAGACTCAAGCAGGGGCGGAGGAAGAGGGGGGTCACTCAAGCCCAATGTTAAAAAAATCATTAAAAAATTGTAGAAAAGAAACGGGTATGTTAATAAATTACAATTATTTTGTTTTTAAAAAGAATAGTGGTTTAACTTTACTAGTATATGTGCTCGATTGTGATTTTAGAATTTGGAAGATGATGAATATGGGGAGCATGATTGTGAAGTTGATAATGATTTAAAAAAAAACAACGTGTGAGGAAGAAAAAAAGTAGTAATCATGTTTAACTAATATATATATATAAATATATTAAATTATTAACTTAAATAATTGGGTGATTAGTATGCAAATTGAGCAATAACGGTTATATGTTTTATTGAGGTGTACTTTTTTTCAAGTAAGAAAACCTGAATGAGAATTAGTATCCTGTTTCGAATGATATAAGTCATAGGGATATGCCAATTTCCAGCCTCATTTCAAGTGCAAGACCTGGCACAAGGCAACCTTATAATACTTTTATTGGTATACTAAATTTTAATTCTAACTCTAACTTTGATCATACTTTCTAGTAAGTAATACTTTCATTGTTTTTAATCATACTTTCTAACAAACATTTTTACAATAAAAATATATATCCTCCTAATTTATTAACTTAATTATCTCTAAATATATATAAAAGAGAAACCTTAATTCATAATTGGAAAAGTATGGACTCTTAGATGATCGAAGTTCAACTTTTAATTAGAGTCATTAGATCATATGATGATGTCATATATCCTACTTAGCATTTTTAAATTTAACTTTATTTTAATAAATTTAAATTATTATATTTCCTTATTTCAATTTGTAGATATTAATAAGTAATGTTTTTTATGATATAATTATATATTGAAACTAATACATTTATATTTTACATCATTTTTTTATCTTTAAAATTATTTTACATTTTTCACAATAAAAATTTTTTTTTTAATGTAATACGTTTTTGTTAAACTTTATTTTTATATAGGATTTTTATCATATAACGAATAAATTTTTGTTATAAGGATTTTTTGTATAGAACTTTTAGCATATAACGTTTTAATAAATTAATGTTTTGGCCTAAAAACCAAATAAAAATTCTATAGTAAGATATCACAATTATATATCAGAAAAATAGTTGTATGAAAATATGCAATAATATTATGCATAATTTTAACTTATATTAACACAACATGCGATATATAGATTGATAATTAAGTTGTTTAGTAATTTTAATGTATAACTAAATTATTCGAGCAAAACGTTAAAACATAAGTACAATGGCAATGAAGGCATTCCGGATGAATGAAATAAATCCAAAGGAACCAAAACCTTACTTAGCGAAACCTCTAATAGATGATGTATCAACTTTTTAACTGTGTGATCATTGTTAACCGGAATCTAAACAACCACTAATATAACTTTATGTTTTTTAGTGATTTAAATTCTTACTTGGTTAAATATTTCTCAACTTATCATATTATAAAATTTTAACAAGTCATTAATTATAGATGTTTTCCACGTATTACGCTGATAATAATCTAGATTTTTAACCATAAGAAAAAGATATATGAGAATATCAAGAGAAAAAAGTAAAAAAAGAGAGTTTATCATTTTTCTTTACAAAATCATGTGGTTGATGAATGAAGTTAATATTCTAATTACAAAAGAGTAAATAAACTATTTTCTATACATGTAACAATTCTTTTGACTTTATATCAATTTGTATTCGTTGATCATCCAAAACACAATTGCTTTCACTACTATTATTAGCAAACCGTTCAACTGTCTTTCTAGCAATAGGTAACCATAATCTCCTTAATCTTTCTTCCTCAACCCTAACTTCACCTTCAAGAAACCTCGGATGAACCGTAATTTCCGACACCGATCTTCTCCCACCGCTTTCCGTGACTCCCCTTTCGTTTTCCGGACAAAAATGATGATCAAAGCGGTTACTTGACACACAACTAATCATCTCGGACTTCAAGAAAAGAAGATCAGATGAGCTCACATTGCTCCATCTGGTTCTCAGAATCATCGGATCATGGTCATCACATACCATGATCCGATGATTAAACTTGTGCAAGATTTTTTGATGATCATGATCATTTTCAATATTTGTATTTCCAAATCTTGAAGACCCTTCTCGCTCTATGAAAAGACTAAGATTTGAAGGTTCCGATACATTAAACCTTAAAGAATTCGAATAAGTAAAATGTGTGATATCCTCTTTAGCAACCTTAAACCTACAAAGTGGACAACTCGAGTGTTTCTCGAGCCATTGATCAATACAATCAATGTGAAAAGCATGTTTGCATTTAGGTAAAAGCCGAAGAACTTCAACATCTTCAAAAGTTGACAAACAAACCGAGCATTCTAACCCGTTTTTCCATCCTTTTAAATTCGAGAACTTAAAGAAAGGAAGTGATTCAATGATGGCCTTATCAATTCCCGAGAATCTTGATCTTGATCGTGGAAGACTACCAAAGTTTTCATGATGATTAGAAGACGATATACGACAACATTTTACATAGATCAAAGTTAAAAAGGTTAACGAAAACGCGATAGAAAGAGCTCCCACGGCCACGGCTAAACTTGGTTCAAAGTTAAAATTGCTATCAGAAGATTTTGAATAATGTTCATCAATTGTTGAAGAGTATGAGGATTGTGAAAGAGTCAATTTTGGAAATATTATGAGGAAAGTTATTATACAATTAACTCTTTTTCGTCGGTTTGCTGGAATTCTAATGAACTCCAGCCAACGAGTCGTCGTCGGAGTGTTCATAGGTTTTATATGTTGAAGATTAAGGGAGGGTTGACATTGGTTAAGTTTTTTGCATTTATTTGAAGTACTGTTGTTATTTGTTAATTTTAGGTTTATATATAGTGTCTTTATATTCGAAATCTTTAATATAGAATATTCTATGTCATCTCAAACCAAAATGCACTGTAATGTTTTGAATTCTCTTTTAATGATTAAGAATTTAGTTCAACTTGTTTATAAATAAATTCTACAAAATACATTGAACTTTGCATATATACCACTTTCACTTTATGGTTTACCAACATATCAATATAAGTAATAAACTAATCTTATACTCCATCCGTCTCATATTAAATGTCCAATTTTACCTTATAAAGTTTTATGTTTACAACTTTGACCATAAATGTCTTCCTTTATTTTATTATATAATAGTTGACGAAAGTTATATAAATAAAAAATACATTGAAAACAATATGATATAAACAAATATTTTCACGGTCAAAATTTAAAACAAAAGACTTGACAAATTAAAATTGGACATTTAATATATATATATATATATATATGAGACGGAGGAAGTATTATACATGGATAGGGATAACAAATTTTATTTTTGACAAGTTTTATTACATGGATATATATGTGCACATAATATTTCTCCATATACAAAAGATGCAAACAATCAACCATCATCATAAGATATACCATGTACAAGCAACTATCAAATGTCAAAATATCCATCCATAAGTAAGAATACAAGAGGTAATTGCTATTTAAAATCAATGTAAAAAAAAAAATATATTAGGTGGGTACCACTGAACCCATATACGGTACAATACCTTAGAGACATACCAGGTGAAAATACCCCACGACTTATAGTCTGTCTAGAACCCTTTTTAAAGGACGATAACCACTATGTTATTACCAGATGGTTTATTTAAAATCAATGTAAGTATATAGAAGGTGCTACATTTGTACATGTATAAGAACAAAATAAAAAAGAAGCCATAGGATACAGTATCTGATTATGATTATGAAGAAAGATTAGTACAACATCCCTATCTCATATAGGTGGCATTAAATTACAAAATTAATCATATTATCCATTAACTATTTGCTATACTAGTCAATCACGTTAAATATTCAATATTATAATACTTTTTTATATTCTCTTCATGGGAGTTATCTTGGATATAAAACTATGAGTCAATTAAATACAAACAAGATGTTGTATTATTTTAGCACATGAAAGGTATTATATAATAAGTTCATGCCTTTAGCGTATAAAGCATGTTATGTATTATGAACCTTTCGTTGATTTTTATTTCGCGGCTATTTACGATTTTAAAATTCAATAGTGATGCAAAAGTGGGAGATGCTTATGATTGAGACTTGACTTTTTCTTCTATTTGATTTGTCATGTTTCATTGAATAAACAAGGTAATACTTAATAGACATGATGTTGCATAGTGATGGCAACGTTAGATTTGGATAGTTTATAAGACCGAAAAAATAATGATATCTCTTATGTGTTGGTTACTTATTTGGTCCGTGTAGCTTGTCCATACTAGCAAAGAGGTGTCTTTCGAGTTTCGTTAGCAACGAGGGTCTTTATTTTGAAATTTTTTACAATCTTGGTTCCTTATTTGACGAATCCGTTGGTCAAGTTCGTCAAGTGGCCATGTACTCATCACGTGCGGCGTTATTATTGTCGATTTCCACCCATTAGCCCCTAAAACCAGTTTTGTACGGTGGATTAATGGGCAAGGTTTGTGATTTTTATTTGGTTCATGGATTGTTACTTTGTTCGGTTGATTTTGAATTAACAAAGATGTAGATACCAAAGTTTCTCTTTCTTTTCCATGTGAGTATTTGATTTGGTCTAAAAGGGTACGGTAGTTATGGAGGCTAATGGGTAGAAATAGACGATAATACCCCCACATGACGAGCACTAGGCTACTTGACGACCTAGACTAATGGATTTGTCAACACTGTGTTCTTGAGTTGTTTGAAAGAAAGAAAAGAAAAAAACATAAAGGATTACAAAATAAGTTGCGTTCTTGAGTTTAACTTAAGGATGAAAATGAAATGAAAGGGGAGGAGTTGGAAAGATTTTTTAGTTGATTTTGTTTAAAAAAGTTTCTCCCCATTTTAAAGGTGATTTGGAAAGGAGATATGATGACTTCTAATCATTTCATTTCCTTTATAATTTAAACTCAAGAATATAGTGTAGGGACCAAAATTGCTAAACATCATCAAAATTAGATTGCATCGAGACTAAAAGAAAAATCCATTATTAAAATAGACAAACCAACTAATCTTCCAATTAACTCTTATTTATTCTAAATAATTCTATTCATGATCTCACCATCTATTGAAATTGTCTACCAATAGTTTTATTCTTCTCACAATTCAATTCAACTTATCCACCAATAATTCTATTTGTCTCACAATTCTATTCAACTACCAAGCTGAAAATAACCCTAAAATATCTTTAGCCCTTGATGTAACTCAGCAAGTACGATGCGAATTTTTTGGTAATGCTTTAAAATAATTTCATGTAACATAGTATTCTTAAGCTTTCAACTTCATATATTTGTATAACCAATATGCAAATATATTTCAAACTGACATATAATTGTTTTATTTTTCACTTTTATCTATTGGAAGTATACTAGAAATGTTCGTTCACACAATGCAACATTAACAGATAGTTCTGGCCTTCTGGGTAGTTTAATATAGTATAAAATCCAAGAACGACGATAGAAGATGGTTGCTGCCGTCGGAGGGACGAAGAGGGAGTAGTCGGCAAACTAATCAAACTATATTATCTTTATACGAGTCTCCTAGATGAGTAACGTTCTCTGATTTTAGATGGTGTGGACCGTGGTGTGGAAGTTCTTATGATGATTATTTATATTTATATAATATAATCAAAGTATAAAAGATAAAATGACTCGAGATCCTAACTTGAACAAACTCTATTGCTTAAGAAAACCAATTTTCAAAATTTGGTTCAGTAATATGAGGGAAATGATGGATTTGTTGACCATGGTTCAAATCTAAGCTTTAACAGGTTTTATCAAACTGGGTTTCGAGCGATGAGTTCTTTTCTAGAAATAGTATGCTTTGGCTACCAAACACTGCTAGCATATGACGTCGTCTTTCGTCATTCAATTAATAAGTCTTTATTTGATGGGTATTTAAACAAACTTCTCACCGTAAAAGTATTTAGAATTTATTAGACATAAATCCTACAACGAGACAAAAAAGATTCTATACTCCTTTGTTCTTCTGTCACAATTAAAACAAGAAGTACAAATAAAGAAAGAAAAGAAAAAAAAGCATTGAAAATGAGATTCTAATAATAGTAATATGTCGGGAACAGCGTTCCTAAACCAAACAGCGGTAGCAAATGGTAACCACCACCACCTTATGTGGATTTGCACATGTGTTTTAGTCAATGTGATACCAAGAAAAAATTAAAGAGAAACAAAACCAACAGCTTACATTTTTACCCCAAGCAAGTGTTTTGTGTAAACAGAGTTGCCTAATAAGGCAATAATTTGTTTAGGAAAAAATATATAAGGTAATGATTTATAGACGAACATAGAAAACATAATAGAAGTAATTATTAGCTAATTTGTGAAGTTTAAGCTCATTAAATGCACTACAACAAATCCTAATAGATTATCACAAAATCCTATTTTAGCTGCACTAAAGTGTGTGCAACCTTAATAGATTATCAAAAATTCGGAAATGGTTAATGTTTAGCAGCTAATGAAACTTACTTCTACTAAATGACATAGATACATAATGACCACATAGAGATGGCAGATTGGCAGGCATGTTGCAAAGGATAATCTTTGGAAATGGGTTGGGGTTGGTTTGACCCACTTTAATACATTATCTCAACCTCCGTATATATACCCTCTGCATTCAGCTTTCAAATGCGCTTACGATAAACTATATTATTACAATAGAGTTTGGTCATTCTTGAAAGTAGTAACCAGGTCAAATTACCAACCTAGGGCCAGTCCTAGGCAACCTAGTTCAACCCTCAATTTGCACTTTCGCTTAAACACATAATGAACACGTACATAACAGTCTAAACTATTCCCCCAATCTTCTTTCTCCCAGGTAAAGAATCCAAATTTTACTTTGGTTTTAAGTTGCGAAATTATTACCTCTCCCTTGCATATAAAAGCAACATAACATTTCCATGCATCTCTTTGTATTCAAGGTCAACATTTCGGGAAATATAGTGAACATGAAGCACCAGTGACCAGACATAGGAACTTAACAAGGGCATAACCTGCAATCAACTTAGTTTCGTATACAGTAGATACTTACGATGATATATATGGAAAAGACTGCTTTTGACAAACTAAAAGGGCTACATTCTGTAAAATCTTGCTATAAATGTGCCTACAATACCAGTACATTACATACAACTTTCTATATAATCATGATGGGTATTCTATGCATATATATGACATAAAGATTTAAAAGTAGTTATCACACAATGACAAAATCATAAGCAGTCGTTTTGCATCAGATGCCACTTTTATTAACCTAAACCGTTAGAGAAAATGATTGGTATTACCGGTCGGTCAATTCTGAGCAGACGCGGCAGGGTTGCTATTTGGAAATGATGGTAAACCAGAGGCGGCGCCACCACCATTAACATTGGGTTGTTCGTCACTAGCATGCTGAACAAATTCCTCAGGTGACATGTGGGAGCCATGGCAAGCACATACTATTCGGATTTGGGTCCCACTGTATCTATATGTAACACCTGATATCGTTTTCCCATTAGGACCAGGACCGGTTGTAGAAACCCATGGTAGATTCGGAGACGATCCACTTCCTCCAAATTTAAGGTCTGCAGCTATACCTGGCCTAATAGCTGGATATTCAGGCGGAATCCCTTCTGCCTTTGACTGGTCAATTCCGTTTGTACCCTTCATTTCACCTTCTGAACGCATAGATGACCCTTCCTCTTTCGCTTGTTTACCATCACTCTTTGCCCTCTCATATGGCTTTGGCTCAGTTACCGGTGTGGTAGCTATGATGATTTTAAAAACAATAAGAGAAGAAAATGTCAAAAAAAACAGACCTAACAAAAGAAAGAGCTTTGCTACATACAAGCATCACAACATAAATATACCAAAAGCTCAGTGAAACTATTAAAGGGTATAATTCCTACTAATTTAACAAATTAAGATAGTAATTTATTAAACTGTTGAAAGAAAAAATCATGTTATTGAAGATCACGCAGATAGGACGCGGGTCACAAAAATGACAAAATAATTTTCATTTCATTCCATCAAGATATGTCATAAAACACCATCAGAGGCCATACATTCCTTAGCAATTGGTCCATTCCATTCTGTAAATCAATAAGAAGGGCTAATGGAATGGATCATTCTGTTCCATCTCTAAATCCATCATACTAAATGTATATAAGTTCTAATTATTTAAAATTGACTATGAGGCCAGTATATATTTAAAATAAGTAAGAAAGTAAACCTTGGGTGATCTTTAATCCATCATTTTGCAAATTCAAGTTTGGTGGACCCCTGCCAAAATAGGAAGGATGATACTGCATTGAATGAGAAACAAGACCCTCAGATTTACCTGCCTCTACTGGCGGCACCTGGACCTGAGAGTAACCAAACATCAAGGGCAAGTTTGCAGGAATCACGGGCTGTTGGTTTCCCGGTCTATCATTACTTCCAGAAGCCATGACTGGGATAGTTTGACTTGCAGAGATAGAGTTTGACTCGTTCACTGACAAGGAATATGGCATATTTAAGATATTTACTGCTTGTCCAGAAAACGGGACAGTGTGTGACATTTGGCCACTTTTAAATTCTTTCTCTGACGAAATGGTAAATCTCCTTTGACCATGAAAGTCCCCACCAATCGAATCCACACCCCTAACTTCCTTACTACCCTCAGACAAACCAACACCTGCAGCGTGTCGTTTCGATGCATCATCACGATGCTGTACAAGCTTTGAAGTCGAACCCTCGGCTTCAGAATCCGCCACATCCTCATTTTCAGCAGTTGAACCTTCATCAGTTGTTACAGAGACGTGTGGTGTCCTTGCTTTCACGTGCATACCGGCATGATAAGCGTCTCTCTCATGTCGTTTTTGATTGTTTATTTCATCAAACATATTTTTACGCTTGCTACTACTACTCCCCTCTTGCCTCCTATCTTCTAACACTTCACTAGACCTCCCATCGTTCTTACCCCAGAATCCGCCATTATTTATGTTCGAAGAAACATCCACATTAGCCGCTCCCTTTGAAAGGTCATAGAAAAGATTCTCCTCCGGTTTCGACTGGCTACTTCTCTGAGACCCCACGTTCGAATCTTCCTTATTATGATTAGAACCATCTAAAAAATTCTTGAAATCATCAATCAATTTACTTCCCCTGTCCCCTTCTTCCACCCTCACCTCCGAACTAGAGACGTTCTTACCCTTTGCACCAGATGGCCCACCGCACGGTAGAGATAAAGACAGGTTAAGTAAGTTATCATCCTCCATTCGCTCTTTATAAACTTATATAACCACCAAGATATATATCTCTTTCACTTATGAACCACACTCCTTGTCACTCAACACATTTCCGGTAAATCACGACTTCACCTACATCAAACATCATTTTCGTTCAAACAACGCGAAAAGATAAAAACAACCTAATACTACTGTAACAAGTACAACATTCAAAGTCGCCATGTATTAAACCTTTACACAAAAGTCGATTATTTACTCTCCGACTTAAGGAAATAAATAAATACAGTACTAACAAAAACACTACTTATCTGCTTAGTGTTTACTTCTTTTTTCGGCAATACGAAAAATAACACACATTAAATTGAGCAAATACATACAAGCCTAACTACTTATGGAAATTAATAACAAATAATAATATTAGTATAATAATTTAATTCCATATACGAGCTGAGTAATCATTAAAATGAATTAATAAGATCATGCAAAACTTACTTATTAACTAAAATCGGAAATAACTTGAAATATTAAATTAAATTTAATTGATATTTCTAAACATAAATTAAAGTTTAGGGATGGAAAAATAAAAATGAAAACATTGGAAATAAATACCGGAATATTTGTTGATAAAAGAACCCTAGGCGGTGGTGATGGTGAAAAAGAAGCTGAGCAAAGTAGTCGGTTTTCCCAATTTTTATTTTTTAAATTTTGATTTATTTATTTATTAAAGGGGACTTTTTTGTTTTTCGAAAATATTTATTAGGCACGTGTTTCTCATTACTATTTTTATTACTCGTATAATTTTGCTACATTATAACCAAGCCGTTAAAAAAAGAAAATCTTTACTTTTTTTTACAACTTATCGTATGTTTTTATAACTTTGTAACATAGGTTGCATAACTTATTAAATCCACTTACGATTTGATAGTTTCTCTTGAAACGTCAAAATGTGACCTAAATAAAATGTTATTTGAACCACTAATCGCAATTTATTAGATAGTTTAACATAGAAAATATGTTCATGACTTTTCTAGGTTTCACTCAAAAAATAGATTGGCAGTAACAGTAAAACTCTTGTCTATCATTATCCGTTGATATGATCCCACATCGGCCAAGTATGGGATTGGTTGGTGGTTTATAAGCTTAGGTGTCCCCTCCTCCTTTGAGCTAGCTTTTGGGAGTGAGTTCTACACCTAGCTTGTGGCATGATACGAGCCTATTATGGGATGGGTTCGTATCACCATCTCATGAGGAATTGTTTTAAGCAACTCCACTAACATAGTATAGTAAAACATGCTAGAAACAGGACTTGGAAACCAAAACCTCAATGTCTTTCCAAAAGCCCCTCCAGTTGGTTATTTTTTTGCAGGCATAAATACCACTTGAACTATACTCAATTAGTCATTTCTTTTAAAATGCACATTCACAGAGCATACACCACCCGATATCTGAAATCATGGCTTCGGGTTCGCTATGGTTCCCAACCATTAAACATCTACACCTCATCATAAGACTATCGCTAATCGCTCATATAACAAATCATACACTATAATAATTACACCAACAACACACCAAATGTGTATTTTACATGCCCTATAGCAAGTGTATGATACAGAAGGCTACGCCTAAGTTTAACCTAGAAGCTTGGCTAGTTCATCAACTCTTAGAGTTGCTTGTGGAACTATGTCGAGGTAATTTCCCTTAAAATCCTTCTTTCGGGTTCTAGGATTTCTTTTCTCACCTTGTTTACGCTCAGAAGCTGTTACTACCTCCTTCCCCACTGTTTCTTCACCTTCTTGCTTTTCTGTTGTTGACACTGCCACCTTTTTGGGTCGATATAGCCTAAAAGTTGGCCCAGGTACAGCATGCTGTGCAAAAGCAACCGCCTTTGCATACGCCATGTCAGCATCCATAGAAGAATCTTCAAGAACCACCGCAATTCCATCTTGTACTGCTTCCCTTAAAAGTGACATCACTCCCACTAAACAATCTTGATTACTTCTCTTTTCTGAAGTAGTGTCTTCACTATCATCAGGCGTCACACTATTGTTGTCATCAATGTCCCCAAGGGTCGAAAGTATAATATCATTTTCCTCAAGCTCGTCTTCTGTTGAATATTCTGACGATGATTCTGGAGAAGATACAACTAAATCTGCATCGACAGTATCAGGATTAGTTGTTTCATGGGGCGCGTTTCCGTCGACGAACATTGATTTCCAATCTCGCCCTCTCCACATAAGTATGTGTTCGAGCTCAAATGAAACCAGCACACAAGGGACCAGATCCTGAAACAGCAAAAACAATCGATTAATAATTGCACATAGATGTTACTGCAGAATTAACTTCAGCTTAAGAGAGATGAACCGCTCAATTCAGGTTGTATCACATTCATAGGGCCCAACTGCCAAGTAAGTGTATTTATGCTTGCAGGAATCCCAGATAGGTCATTCAAACAAGATCATCTTACAATTTTACATATTAATACATTATTACGTAGGAAATTCAAATACAAAAGGTGAAGATTTGAACCATAGTTAAATACTACCCCATCTAACCCTGGACCATGACCCAGCCTGCCCATTTTGTTACCTCTACTGTGTATCTATTAATTACAGAGTACAAGCAACAATGAACAGCAATCACATACCTTTAGTTTTGCACCAATTCTGCGATAGTCACTCCCATTCATGCCTTCACAATTAACTCGCACTAACTCACATGTTTCAAATGCCTCTCTTACATTATTAGCAAGGTCACAGTAAACACCATTTTTCCCTGAAACACATGCAAAGCAT
The DNA here is from genome assembly GCF_010389155.1 of Erigeron canadensis. NCBI lineage: Eukaryota > Viridiplantae > Streptophyta > Magnoliopsida > Asterales > Asteraceae > Erigeron > Erigeron canadensis. The sequence goes on along the minus strand of NC_057765.1, from coordinate 1,360,024 downwards.
TTATGGAATACGTTTTATATAGATAAAGATTTGGAATTTGAGTTATATTATATATAAATAGGGTTAGGAATGTAATCCATTTTCATTGTTTGTTTCAAGAAGGTCTTATTAAATGCCCACCCAAAGAGTAACTGGTTTATTCAGATTATGTAAAGATCGCCAGATGGGCGGGTCTAACTAGTCAGATCAAGTTCACGTTAAATTTTTACTTCAAGTTGAAAGACTGAGGTTGACCAGTAAACCCGTCTATCCATTTTTAAGAAGATTCTTAATAAATAAATAATGTGTTAAGTTGTGATATACACACCAATGTCATTACAACAATAGTCTAAATCCCTGGATATAACAAATTCGGAGATTAAATGTGTACAGAATATTAATGGGTGACTTTTAACAGTTTGAACATTTTCATGTTAGGCGAACTTTTGATATAACCCAATCCACCCATTCAGCCATTCATAAGTAAATAGGTTTAAATCTTACAGATAAATCACCCAAAGGCTTACCAAGCTTGCATATTGGGATCAATTGCCGCCCTTTCTTGCGCATTTCACTTGCTTCTTCCAATGTTAGCCCCTCTGGAACCCGTTGGATGAGCCGTGGATACACCGGTGTAATTGGCTTCCATAACATAAGTGGAAACATGGGACGAGTTTTGTAATTATAATTTCTACCTCGGAAAAGATACACAACTCCACCTTTGCTATATATTATCTTCCCTCCTGTCTTCTCCTGTTGTACGTTGAGTGTTAGAATCAACAATCACATGAATAATAATATGTGATAAAAAGTATATTAATACGATAATTATACAAGTATTTGAATAAACCGACTTGTAAGGTTGTACACATCAAAATAAAACTGTAGAAGCTGGACACCTGTTTGACCTGTCCGACCAACCCATTTGACCTATTTCATTTCTAGCTATGTTCTTTTCCTTCAGCCTATTCGACATAAAGCAGAACCCAAATGGACCAAATCATAAGTAAATATAGCAAACTGAAAAGTCACTTGACTCTTTTGAGCGATCCAAGTTAGGAATAAGATATCAAATCAAATACTAATATAATAAAACACAAATTATACAGCACATGGATAACATTAACTGAACGTTTTTTCCATAATAAACAAATGAAAAAAGGCAGTTGAACATGATAGACTGTAGTTAGCACCAACCTCTAGTTGTTGGCGTACGTTGTCCATGTCAACAGTGCACACGCCTTTACATTTTATTTTGCAGACCCTTCTTCGTTTCCAGTGAGCATGAATATTGTCCAACATATTGTGTGTCAAACCATCTCTACCTAATATATTGATAAAAAATGAATAAACCGTTGGTAAGATAATGTTTACTTATCAAAGAGGGTTCCATTAACAACAGACAAAGCAGTATCAGACAACACTGAGTTCGGAAATAGAAAAAAACTTGTTTGACAATCAAAGTCAAGAGACAACATTATGCAAGAAAAAAAAAAGGCGTATTGCAGAGATGAAAGCTAAACGTACACTAACCAAAAAAAATATGCAAGAGAAGAAGCGACTGGCAGAGATGAAAACTAAACTTACACTATCGAACAACCCAAAAAACAAGTAACTCAACACATATAAACTTGATTTAAGTTAGGCAAGATATTGTAATTTCACTACAATATCAATAAGCAGTAGTTTCTTTCTAACTCTAATTAAAGTTTTTGCCAAATGTTAAAACAATTACTTTTAAATTCATGTTCAAACACCATCTAACCATCTAAAACATCAGCCCTCAAAATACAAATACGAATCCGCACTTTTCCTACCTAGCTCACATTACTCGCATTCAAAAATATAACAATTCATCAAAATCATCACCAAATTCCAAATGCAGCACAAGTAAATGAACCAATAAACAAATTTTAAAAAAACCAAACACATACCCATATTCAACTGCCTTTGTGATTTCAAACACCCTTTAATAAGAGCATCAACTTCTTCTTTCGACAACGGCTCACCCAACACTTCTTCTCTAGTCTTAACATATTTCGGACCCGACCCAGGCAAAAATGGGCCAGGAGCTTGCACTGGCTTAACCCCTTTCTTATGTGGTGGAGGCAACACAAATGAATCAAAATCTAACTTCTTTTTACTCGGTGGCAACGGTTTTTTCCCCGTCCAAGGCCTCGGCATTGTACCGGGCCCAAACGGAGCTATCGCGGGTTCCCTAAGTCTTAAAGGTTTAATCTTTGGTGTTTCTGTATAACTATATTGAAATTCAAAAGGGGCTTCAGGTATAACATAACTTAGTCCAGTTTCTGATACTTTCACTAAATTTTCATCATTTTCTTGAATTATTTCATCTGGGATTTTTCTAATTTTAACAATTCTTTTAAATGCAGGATGATTTTGATTATTATTTTTTATGGGTTTTGAGTATTTAGACTTTTTACCAGGAATTGATGGCCGGGAAGGCGACGACGGCGTTCCGGTGGACTTATACGGCGGTGGAACGGTGGTGTTAGTGGGTGGTCGGAGATTGGTTGTGGTGGTGATGTTGTTGGCGGATTGGAAGCGTTTGTTGAAACGTAATTGGTCTTCTGTTTGTTTTTGTGTGGGTGAGTTTTGTTGGTCATGGCGTGGGTTGTGCCACCGAGAGAAGCGGATTACGGTGGCCGGACGGTGGTGGTGTGATGGTGGTAGTGGTAGTGTAAAAATTGGGAATTGGATTGTGGTTTTTAGGGTTAGAGACATTTTGTGGGCTTTTAGGTTGAGTACTTGTTGAGTTCAGTACTTAGTTTGTTTGATGGAGAAAAACATGGAAAAAAACATGGAAGAATAATGATATTTTTTATTATTTTTTAATAGTCAATCGATATTCGATATCATGAAACACCTCACTGTATGATGGTGAAGCCCTACGCATACTCTAGATTACAAGATATAGACCATTAGCCGTTACAGGTGATTCAAAAAAAAAACTTTCAGGACCTATCACTCTAGAGAGTCGAACTCATCTAGGATATTTTATTATATTGTTTAAAATATTAAGAATTAACTTGATTGATTTAATAACTATTAACTGCATTTTCATTAAACATTAATTATGTTTATCAATATTTAAATAAACTCGAAGTTCATTAAGCACTCATTAACTCATACCCCGAAACATTAGTTAATAATTCTTGATGTGTCAATGATAACTAGTTCAACTGGTCAGAGGCATCCCAGGTTTTATCCAAGGTCATGAGCTCGATCCTTAAGAATGGCAAGTCTTGGGGTTTTTTCCTTCAAATACTTGTAACGGCCCATGGTCAACATCTCGTTGTCTAGGGTACGTGCAAGGTTTCACCATTATACGGTGAGGTTTTTCTGATGTCGCATACCGACTGAATGTTCGAGGAAAAAATAATTCCCGATGTTTAAATGCTTATTAAATAATATGTATTTTTTATCTACTAAACATTTTTAAATTTTGTTATGGTATTAATAATAAATTAATAACCTAAATAGATCTTAAAAAAATGTGTTTATGTATGTATAAGTCCCTCACTTGATGGTTTAACCCAACTAGTGTAAAATACGTTAAGTATTGTACTAGAAAAGGACTAGTATCACTTAAATATAAATGCCAGAATATAAATAAAGTAATACAAAACTTAAAGCAATAATAAATAAGTAAATGGTTGAACACAATGTAATTTTCAAGTGTATTTTTATTGATGTTTAGATAAAATACAAGATTGTTGTGGAACCAAGTTATTACACAAGTGTGAATATCCTAACAATCTATGAATTACAAATAATCTATACTTGTTAAATATTATTCTTGGGCCGAATTACTTAAAGTTGTGAGTATTCCTTTTTGCGATCGAGAGTATTTAAGCAAGTTCACCAAATTGCAAAAGTAATTTGAACGAGGTAAATGACTTGGTAATTTATTATGCCGTACAAATATGATTGCATGCATTTATAAAACTACTTTAATTCCTTAAATGCATTAGTTAAAGTACAAGGATAAAGTCATGTTGATGTGACTTATCATACTTTAACCAACCACTTTTACACACGCTTTATACTTTTATCAATAGACAAATGGATTGTCAGGATAATAGCATGTAAATGCAAAAGTCAATTCTTCGTAATCAGTGTTCAGAATTTTAAGGTATCGAACACTGATGAAAGCTCCGATCATCGATCAGGTAAGACTGCTAGTGGGCCCCACCATTTGTCAGTCTTGTTTCTTCAGACTTCAGTCTTCGACTTTAGTGAGAATGTCTTCAGTGGAGTTGATATGGACTGGAGTGAAGTCCAGTGAACTGAAATATGGTGCCTTCCAGATTTCCTATACAAGTAAGGCGTTCACTGGTATTCTATTATTTCTAGACAAATCTTCAGTGGAGGTCTAGTCTTCATTTATGGAGAGAGTCTAGTGAAACTTGGACTTAACAGTATGTATTCATTATCCATATAAACCAAATCCTAGAAGTTAACCATATAATTCACACTCATACATCTTAAGCTTGAAGCTTCGTGTTGTCTATGAAGCTTTGTATTGTCTATGAAATTCGAGTCTTGGAATTTTTTTAGACATATGTTTTTGAGATTAAAACACATCAGTTTAACCGAACCAATTAAAAAATAAGTTAAGAAAACAAAACCAAAGAAATATAAAAGATGAAAAAATAAACTGCAAACGGGTAAACAAGAAGTTAATTGTGTTACTAACTTTCCTAAGGAGCACTTAGGTTGGTTTTAAGTTCTAGTTTTTTTAATAGTATTTGTTTGACTATAGATCATTAGGTTCAACAACGATTGAGTTTAATCGTATTATCCTTCTAACCTTTTAAATATGAGAAAACATACCTATTAAGTTCTTGACAAAACTTAGGGTAGTAGAAGAATACCTAAAGTAAAAAAATATAAGTTTTATCACTTTAAAAGAAGGAATGCGTGTGTTTGAGTGAAACATTTCATTATGAATTGTCCCCCCACAATCCATTTGTAAGGAAGATATTTATAATTTTATAAACCATATAGGTAAGTGGGTGTCAGTTCAACAATAGTTGTCACTCATTTTGTTGAAACATATAATATATAAAATATAAATAGGATGAGCCAATATGATTCTCTTATCATGCCCCTAGGCCATGTTAACATGTATGAATTACATACGTGATAAAGTCTCTCAAATTTAGGTTTCTAGCTGAAATATATTTGTGTCTAAACTTACAATTATTTTGAGAGAGTCTTTGCTTCCTTATTTCCTTCCTATGGATCTTGGTGAGCCTACGTTGAAGTCTTAAAGATGCTCGTTCATCCTTTATTTTTATTTAGAAAAGTCTTTGGCATCCATATGTTGTTTAGGGGTGGAACTTTAAGGCATCTTGCTTGTGATGGAACTTCTTTTATTGACACTTTTATTGAGTAGAGTATCGTCATTAGTTGAAACTTTTATTATTAACTCGTGTGGCTTTTGAATATGTATAGACTATGAAAGAAAAGAAAAGTCAATCGTCCTTAAGCTTTAGCTCAATGGTTGTGATACCATCTCCTTGCATGAAGTCTTGAGTTAAAGTAAGTCCCTTTATGAGGGCTTGACTTGGGTATACACAACTTCAAGTCTCAAGGGACAAGGTTTATTTTATTAATCGTTGTGCCTTCGAGCGTATTACTAGGGGGTTTTCCCCCATCGGGTATTTGAAATAGGCAATTCTACATCGAGGGAGCTGTCTGGCACGAACCCGGTTAAGACAATATATGCTAGAAATCCCGCTGTCGAATCATGACACAAAGTTTTCTCAAAATTCGGAAAAAAAAAGTCAATCTCTTCAAATATTCAAACATTTAACACCAAACACGAAGAAAAGTCCAGAAGAAAAAACCACCCCATCAACCAAATTTTCCCATTAACATAAGATAGAAAAAAAGAAAAAAAAAAACCATTTCCAAGATTTTCAAAAATGTCAGCCGCAGCAATGTCTCAATTATCATGTTTTGCCACCATTCATTACAATACCAACACAGTTCATCCACCACATCTTCTTATTCCTTCTCAGGTACATTTATATACATTTATGTGACTTTATTTTGATTGAATTGATCCTGTGTGAATATTAATTGGTTTTTATTATCTTTCCATTTTGCTACCTTAGTTCTACTGTTTGGTTTCTTTTAGGGTTTTTCATTTTATTTTTAGTTAATAAAATTTCCTAGTGGCCCTTTGTTATATACTCTATTATTATATCTACATATATTTATATATTTATGGGCAAGTTTACAATTTCTTGTTTACATCATGCCCATTTATACTTTGCTGTTTCGATGTTATTTCGATCATGATCTGATTAGTTATATAAGTGAAGTGAGTGGCTTGATTGTCAAATCTATAGTGATATAACACGGTGTAGTTATTTACCTGATAAATTTGCATTTTTTGGGAAAGTTAGACGGAATTTCGTCAATTTGTATAACTTTTTTTTTTTTCTAGTTTATGCAGTATAGTGCCTGAATTCTTTGGTTAGAGTAAAGTTTGACTTCATAACCTCGAGGTGCTGACAACCGACTACATTATACAAAAAAAAACAACTTATGTGATAGAAATTTACCCAAAATGCGGAAACACGCAAAGTATGTTACCCACAAATGGAAGATCCGATTACAATGATACGGCTAGCCAATCAAGTTAATTGAAGAGATTGGGGTAACATATGATTACTATCTGAAGTAAGAAATACAAAGAAAGTTATCAGAAAGAAACTTTAGGCAAAACATGTTGTAGTTAAAAGGGTTTGGAGATCTAATACTTTCCAAATTTACCTCGCAAAAAGTAGGTTTAGTTCAACTTTTGTCCACTTGGCCTCACAAATCATAAGAAAATTTAGTAACTTATATGTCTAGGGTGCCATGGCTGTTTAGATCGAGGAGTAGTACATTTGGTAACATATCAACTTTTTTTTGCCTCCCAATAGTTACTGTTTTTTATTATCATTATCTGGTAGTTCGTCCTTACTAATTTCATACGTGTTTTGAAGATTGCAAATGTTACTTTGCAGTTACCCACTGGTATCAACAGTGATCGACATGCCATAAAAGCATCCAATTCAGGTAGTAAGTTATCTGTTAAGCAAAAGCATTACACCAAGATAACGATATACTAGTGAAACCCAATTCCAGTGTTAAAGAATATGTTAATGGAGAAGTGATTGACCAACCAGTTGAAAAAGTTGTTACCGAACCAAAAAGAGCAGCAAAGATTCACGATTTTTGTTTCGGAATTCCTTACAGTATGTTACTAAATTCTATTTGGGAAATTTGAGATAGACAAACTTTTCTGCCCTTTTTCTATTACCTGGTGAAGTAGTTAAAAAAAGGAAAACCAAGTAACACAGGAATTATCGTCAAGTCAACAAAGGCTACAAAGTACCTGGAAACACATACCGTTTCAACTAGTCAACTGTCATAATGAGCAATACTGAAACGAAAACTAGATCTAGATTTACGAATGTGGATAAGATGCAAAAATTAGTCAAAGATTCGATTCCTTAACGAAGTCACCTCAATTATTGTGAGTGAGGATGACCTAAATGAGTTGGTATTTAGAATTACTCCTTGCTACTAACAGCGTTTCTCGGTAGTCCTAGAAGTTATGTCCCAATAAAAATTGACTAGAGAGTTGCACATAAAAAGTAAACATGTAAAGAACTTTTAAAAGATATGACTAGGGAAGTATACAAAAATAATGCTGTTTTTTCTTTTAACTGGGAGATGTTTAGGGGCACTCCGACAAAATATCTTTCTTCCTTGTCATATCTGATTCAACATGATCAAAGTACTATAATAAGTCACCTGATTATGCCATTGATGTCCAGAGAGCATCCATTTCTTTAGAAGTGTCATTGGACGGTATGAACTTGAGCTTTTTTATGCCCAATTTGAAAGCTTATGGTGAAGGCTGTTGAAGGCTGGAGTTGCACCAAACATATCTGAATACTCTGTTTGGAAACGGAGTTAAAATAGGGTTTAAGAGTAAATAAAATTGCAAAAATTCATATTCACAGATATAACCATAAGCTTTCAAATTGCGGACCTGGTACTTGAAGGACCTCCCCATAACTTAGTGCCGCTCCACAAATCATCACTGACTCATTTTCAGTCATATGTGACGATTATTAGTCAACTGACTTAGCTGAGACCATATAAAATATGATGAGATTCAAACACACTACTCTCTCCAGTCCTACATCTTATGAGTGATCTTATTATTCTTAGATGTCATATTATATTGGAACAAATGGAATTTATCACAGGAATTGGAATCCATAAGAACGGCAATTGAATTGAATATAACTTCACCATGTGTTTGGTGGGTAGAGATCGGTTTAATTTACTGTTTAACTTGTATGTAAAGAGTTGAATTTTGAGCTCTTGTTTAACAAAATCTCTGAAATTGATCTTTATATACTTGTAAAAAAGATTTTAGTATAGTTTGATGCTTTCAGAACACGGTTTCCTTAAGCTTTATCTACAAAGGGTAGAGTTGTAGGGAGTGTATTACCCTATGACCGTACTGTGATTGCAGTTGTTTGGGGGTAATCTCTAGGAAACACATAAGACTCCGGTGAGATTGAATCAGCCAGAAGGTTCACCCTGGGGTAACTTCTGGTTTTCACCACTTTCGCAGGCTTTGTAATTTTAAACAAGTAAATCTTTTTAAGTCAAATTGCAAAAGTAAAACTGTACAAGTTTGTTTGACATTTGATAAAAACTTCTTTTACAACTGAACCATTTTTTTACATGTAGAATATGGTGCATGATAAGAAAAGTGATGCGACTTTAGAGCTCTCTATTTTTTTTTACGAGGACCTTTTGAGCTCTATATAACTTAAACTAACATTACCTCTTAGAACCATCAGTTAAAATATTACAGGCATAATATTCTTATGTATGCGTATTTGACTTACAGGTGGGATTGTTTTTAGTGGAGGGCTTATTGGTTTCTTGTTTACAAGAGATCCGGCTACTTTGATATCCGGTGGACTTTATGGTAGTGCTTTACTGGTCTTCAGCATGTTCAGCTTGAATGTCTGGAGACAAGGGCAATCTAGCTTACCATTCATACTTGGACAAGCAGGTACCAAACATGTTTTGTTCATAATCTATGTTGGTCATCTCATCTCGCTGTCGAGAAACCAAACTACATTTTCATAGTTATGTTTGCGAAAGTTACCAAGTAATTTTTCAAAATAACTATAACTAGTGACACCACTAAATCATGATTATTATGGTGGTAACCTTTCATAGCTTTTTTGAAGTGACAAGAATATCTTACATAGCACACACAAAGAGGGGCAATTTAGACATGATGTATACTAAAGGGACTGAAATGACTGTCTACCATATGAATTGTGACTCTAAAAAGTCACGTGTTCGAATTGAAGAAGATGGTTAACAAACTAAACTGTCTGTCCTTTTTGTTGGTGAAATTACTGAAAGGTCCACCTCATGATGTGCACAGAATATAATATTAATATAGACGGTGTCACGAATTGGACTCGATAGTGCAGTTGAAGCATGTTAAGACTTTAAACATGTGTTTGAAACTTTTGGAACAAATCCAATATTTGGGTATACGAACAGTGACGAATTTGTTATTTTTTTTTTTAAATTTTGTTTTCTTATAAATAGCTTTCATGTTTTACACTTTTTCATGTTTTGCTTCTCTCGGTGCAGGAATCGCTGCTGCCCTTTTTTGGAAAAACATGAAGACCTATTCATTGGTATCATTCCTCCCCTTGTTTAATGCTAAATAGTAAAAGAAAACAGAAAATAAGTTCGTTCACTAATTACTCTTATTTATGATGTGCAGACGAAGAAAATATTACCAACAGGCTTAAATGTTGTCTTAAGGTGAGGAAGTATGCAGTCATTCTTGAATAATTGTTGGGGCCTTTTGGTTTTAAAGTTAATCTGTTATTTGTTTGGCAGTGCTGCAATGTTGTGCTTCTATATGTATGTGGTGGTGTCTGGTGGAAACCCACCTTCAAAAAAATTAAAGTCTGCTGCCGCGGCTCCATCTTAGTGGCGACATGGGCCCAAAGTATAGTTTTTTCATCTACTTTAGACTGAAAACGTAGATAGGGTTTATCCGTGTTAAGTCGAAAGAGGTTTCAGCTTGAGTTTTTTTATAAGTGTTCACATATAGACATAAAGTTACTGGGGTGTGTGGCACCAAGATTGCAGGTTGAGCCGGTATGGTGGTGGATTCAAAGCAGTTTTGGAACCACTATTATTAAGATACTAATAAAGATGTTTGAATTAATAAAACTACTTGGGAGGGGTATGAATAGAGATAATCTTTTGCCGAATGTTCTTGATCAGTTTAATCTTTTTAACTCAATCCCCTTTCAGCTAATTCTTTTAGTCTACTATATCTTATGACTCTGTTGAGATACAAACACAACTCTAATCCACCATTGCCTTTAAGCCAGAATAAGTTTACCCAAAGCGTCATTACCTCTCACCTTCTTTTGCATCACCATTTCTGATCAGCAACTATCATAAATTTTTTCACCAAAGTAGTCCAAAAATACCATGAATAACTCGATTACTGTTCGTCATCAACATTTACAATAAGATGATAATAGCTGTATTTGATTGCTGCTTGAGTCTTAAGACTCTTGGGTGACACAAACTAGAGTTCAGTTAATTGTTTTGTTAGGCCCGTGCTTATAATGAGTCTTCAGGGGAGTCCTTGAAGACTAGGACTGCAGTCCTTGTTGGCAGCGAGCGTCCAAACCGGTAGTCTTCCAAGGAGAGTCCTCACGAGGACAACGAAGGATGGAGAGAAGTGGGCCACGAGGGAGCGGAGGAAGGGAAAAAAAAACTTTTTTTTTCATATTTTTTTTATATAGAAGTCCTGAAAAAACTTGTTTTATAGGCAAGGAGAATCTTGAGGGGAGTGGAGTCCTGCTGACGTGGCAGGCAAGACTCCCGAGGACTCCTTCTGTTATAAGGAGAGGTAGGATGTATTTGTTGAGTTCCTCAGCATCTAACTTATATTTGGGCCCCAGCTGACCCAAGTTTCGACCCTATATAAGGTATTGGCCCAACTATATTTTGTGTGGCACTGTGGCATATATACATAAATGAGACAACGCACGGCAAATATATAAAGACACCAAATGCCTCAATTTGTATGCTCTTATATATATATATATATATATGTCATTTTTTGTCTTGGTATCCAAAGTGCACATTGTATAGAAATTTATGTCTGGTGACTCACAATTCTTACACAGATCACAAGATATAATTATACCACTTGCCTTTAGGAAATTTAAAACATTTGACTTGCAGACTTCATCCGTGGACCCATATGATCACATGGTGGCGGTAGCAGTTTGATTATAGTATGCTTACATAAAGATACGAGTATGTCAAACAGCAAATACGTTACATATATTTGTGTCCTAAAACTAGGTCATCATAATTGAAACAAGATTTATCCTTTAAAACTAGGTCATCATAATTGAAAGGGCTGACTACTACCAAAAAAAAAGTAGCAACATTTATTTATGTCCTGGTCGATGGATAATGATGTCGTTGGTGACTTCATAGCTACGTTTCCATATTATAAATGGGCAAGAAATTACGATCGCCATCATAACCCTTCTATATGAAATGAGACAAAGACCCTACAGAAATCATCCGTTGTATCGTCTTCCAACATTCATTTCCGTATTTATCACACACATATTTATCTTAAAAAGTTATGACACTAGATTTTCATGAAATAGACATAACAAAAAAATTGAATCAAATCAATCAATTATATGAAAATGTTAGCTCTGGAAAGAAAACGAGTACTCCGTAGTCCGTATAGCGAACCATTAATTGCATTTTAGCAACAGGCCAAGATGGTAAGTCTTAAAGGTAGGCCCAAATCATATTCAATGCCCATATTCATTTAAAAATCCAACAAAAAAAAAGAAAAGAGTTCTACGCATGATAATTCTCAGACTCACACCAAGCAAACTTGAGGTATTGAGGCAAAATGGAAGGACAAGTGGAGGCACATCAAGTAATAGTATTAATAGTCTAGTGGAAAAAAAAAAAAGTCTATCTAATAGAGGAGGTTTGGATTCAAGAAAACTTGAGTTTGAGTTCGGAAGACAAAGTTTACTTTTATTAATTGTTGTGCTTTTGGCCGAATTAATAGAAAGTTTTTATTCCTATTAAGTATTTGGTGAGAGAGCTCTCAAGTGTAGAACCGGTTAACACAACATAGTCTAGATAAAACCAAATAATGTTCAACATAACTAAAAAGCTTTATGTGAAATGACAAATCAATATGATGACAAACAAGTGAAAATCATTGTTTTAAAGTTGATAAACTTTTCCTGTTTATGTGACCCGGTAATCAACATATTTGAAACTTGTAGTACTCGTAATTAATAGGGATTCTTACTTATAGATGCTAACTAACATAAAAATGTCTATGTTATGTAATATAATAAACTTTAAAATCCTGGTTATTGTATGGATACATGTATATGTGGCAACCATATAAATTGTCACGTGTAAATTTTTAATTGGTCAGGTACATCTATTAATCGGGATTTAAAAGTTCATTGCATAACATAGACATTTTACAAAATCTTTACATAACATAGACATTTGATCATAGTTAATTACATCCATAGATAATACTAATCCTTAATTAATACTCGTATAAATCTACATCTAAATACTGCCACTTTTATTATATATATATATATATATATAAATTAAACTGACCCCTTCCGACCAAATATATGAAGAGGAGTAATGATAAATCCTCCTAATATATCAACCTAATTATCCTGCTAATCATATGATGAAGCCACATGGAAAAATCAAGGGGGGGTGATGTATGAAAGATAATGAGTGGATTACAAATGTCAAAATGTTGTGGTATTAGAAGGATTATTAGGCTAAAATTTTAGGAGGATTAATCATTTTCAAAGAGTAATGATAAATTAAACAAAAATTAAGTTTCAAACAAACAATCTATACCGTTTTATTAAGGAAACGACCACATCTTTTTAATTAAGTAAAACTCTCTTATTTATTCACCAATTTAAACATCTTCACCTATTTACCTATAATACCTTTAATGAAAGAAAATTACGACATAGATCCTCTAACCCTTAAAGAACCATATTAACCCCTCTTACATCAATTAATCACCACCACCGTCACCGCCGCACATCGCCGTCACCACACCTTTGTCGCTACCACCATCACTGTCGCATCGTTTGAGCATCCATCTAGTAATAATACAAACTAATCTATTATATAAGAAAAGTGATATATCATCCTGTACTTTATGATATTACCTACTACTGGAGCAAACCTCATGACATACGAAAGCCAAGAATGTTTTTCTTTAGTTATGTTGATGTCATGATCGACTAAGAATATATATATATATATATATATATATAATATATTTGTGGGGTAATTCTTCGGTGAGAACAGTCTTAAAATAAGAACGGTGAGAACACTTAAAAAATATTATTTTGATGCATTAAAAGTCCATAAAACTAACATAGTGCAGAACTAATTATCATCATTTAAGTGTTTAACAACACATTGATCAGTCAAAATCGAAAAAATCACGTTTTTTGGTGGATGAATCATTTTAAAGAATATGCATCCAAGATGGATGCACAAAACAAAAAACATGATTTTCTTGATTTTGACAGGCCAATGTGTTGCTATACACTTAAATAATGATAATTAGTCATGCACTATATTAGTTTTATGGACTTTTAACGCATCAAAATGATGTTTTTGAAGTGTTCTCACCGTTCTTATTTGATTCCCCCCTATATTTGTGGGTATTTATGCTACTTATATATATTATATGGGAAAAGTGAGAGTGTTGTTGTTATGTATTTATGCTACTTATACTAATATTTTAATATTTATTGTATAATAAATAAATGATTAACCTCTCATGTGTTTTTATAGATTAAAAAATTAACATGTAAGAGGTTTAATACCTAAGTACATGTCAGGCATATATTCATATCCCTCATATATATATATATATATATTATACTAGGATCTTTTACCCGCGCGATGCGCGAGTCAATAATTATTAATTTAATTAAGAACATGACAACTTCTAAATAATTTATAATTAACATTGTTTTAACAAACTTATATATGATCTCTGCAATTTCATCATATTCATTTCATAAAAGATTTAACTTCATAAAAAAATAAAATCATAAATATAAGAAGATGTGAATATAATAAAATAAATTAAGTTACCGTTAATGTTGAACCCATCTCGAAAAAAAACACAATCACCTTACAAAAATCTTTAAAATACATGTAAAAACACATATTATAACTATGATGACATTGTTAGAAGAAATCATGACATCCTAAACTACGAATAAAGTTATAAAAAACAATAATATAAACTAAGATATAATATGAAACAAAACCATAATAATGATTATGAAATCCTAAGAAATAACATATTATGTTGAAAATAACCCTTAAAAAATATGCAACTAATAATAAATAATACAAAATTTAAAATCATATAATTATAAGACTTCGTATGATCTCATTTGAACTATCAATTATAATAGTAATTTTCTTTCCATGCTTTAATATTTAACTTAGTTAAGTTAGTTTTATTTTTATATTTATACATCGATAATAAATATATTTGAGTATATATTGTCAAGCTTTATAAGATTTGATATGGGGTATTATTTATAGTAATCTAATTTTATTATATATATAGATATTTATATATGATAAAAATATTGTAGAAATAAACATGGAGATGCCACTTAGGAAAAATCCTACGTAGCGAAGTCTAAACATAGTTTTAAATTGAGGTGGATAGCCTTATAAAGCTAGAATAACTATTGTTTTATAATGTATATAGATATATATTATAGGGGTTGGGTATTGTAAAACAAGTATTAAAGTAAAATAAATAAGACAAGATCTTGACCCTTAGATCATGGTTAAATTGATGCACGTAAATTCACAAAACAATTGATGCACGATGATTTTGATGATGCACCGTGATTTTCAGTGAAGAAAAACTTATTCTTCTATTTGTTTTACTTTAATACTTATTTATTTTACCTAAAACCTATATATATATATATATATAGGGGTAACACTCCGGTAAGAACACTTTTAAAATAAGAACGGTGAGAACACTTAAAAACGTCATTTTGATGCATTAACACTCCGTAAAACTAACATAGTACATAACTAATTATCATTATCTAACACTGCATTCTTGAGTTTTTTTCCAAAGGATAGGAAAGGAGAAGATTGGATAAAGAAAGAAAAGAAAGAAAATTATATGTTAAAAAGGCATTCTCGAGTTACAAAGAAAACTAATGAAAAGAAAAGAAAATATAAAATTAATAGTATTCTTGAGTTAGAAAGAAAAGAAAAGAAAGGAAAAAAGTTATAATTTTACAATTATGTCATTTTCATCATAAAGTTTTCAATAATTAAAAAGGGTAAATTAGTAAATATACACATAACTTAAAAACTTTCCATCCAAATCCTCCCAAAATGGGAGGAAAGTTTTCACATTAAAAAGGGCTTAGTTTTCTTTTCTTCCCCTTTCTTTTCTTTTAATAAAAAAAACTCAAGAATGCAAAATAGAAAAGTTTTCCTATCCTTTCTTATCTTTTCCTTTAAAAAAAAACTCGACAATACAATGTAAGTGTTTAACAACACGTTGATCCGTCAAATTTCAAAAAAATCACGTTTTTTGTTGGATGCATCATTTTGATGAATATGCATCCAAGATGGATGCACAAAACAAAAAACATGATTTTCTCGATTTTGACAGGCCAATGTGTTGTTAAACACTTAAATAATGATAATTAGATATACATTATGTTAGTTTTATGGACTTTTAATGCATCAAAATGTAGTTTTTAGGAGTTCTCACCGGTTGTTATTTTAAGACTGTTCTTATTTGATTGTCCCTATATATATATATATATATATATGGTGGCAATCAAATGAGAATCAACTTAAAATGAAAACAAATAAAAACACTTAAAAACTACATTTTGATGCATTAAAAGTCCATAAACCGACATAGTACATAACTAATTAACATTATTTACGTGTTTAACAACACATGATCCGTCAAAATAAAAAAAAATCACGTTTTTTGTTAGATGCATCATTTTGATAATATGCATCCAAGATGGATGCACAAAACAAAAAACGTGATTTTCGATTTTGAAGGATCAATGTGTTGTTAAACACTTAAATAATGATAATTAGTTATGCTCTATGTTAGTTTTATGGACTTTTAATGCATCAAAATGATGTTTTTAAGTGTTCTCACCATTCTTATTTTAAAAGTATTATTACCGTAGCGTTATATATATATATATATATTTGTTATTAGGGGAAGTGAATGTGATGTTGTCCTTCATCTACCTCTCACATACCAAAATTTTAATATATTAAATTCATGGAGCGCAAATCATTTATTTATTATACAACAAATATTACTTGTAAAATATTGGTTTGTGGGGGTCCTCATTTAAATGATAGCTCTATGAATTTAATGAATTAAAACATTAGTATATGAGAGGTTCATTATCTAAGTTTAGATGAGAGACAAAGACAACCCCATATTTATTTTTCTCATGTGTTATATATATATATATATAATATTAAAACAATAGTTATCCTAGTATTTTAAAGCCTTCTACAATTTAAAGCTATTTTTAAAAATTGCCACATAGGTCTTTATCCTATGTGGCATCTCTATTTTTTTTTTTACAATATATAAATCTATAAAATTATATTATCTAAAACTATCAAATTAAATAAAAATAAAATCTATATATAAACAAAATCTTACAAAAATAAAAGTAAAAAATCACAGTCTATATCATAATAAAAACCGTATGAATTTAAAATCTATTTTTAAAATTAGAAAATATTTGGTTTTCAAATTATTTATTTCTTATTTTACTATCTAATATAACCAATATTATATATCACATTGTAATATATTTTTTTATCCTTTTCGTGGTGGTAATTTTACGTTTTATAAAAATTATTATCAATTACTAGGTGAATTCAACGTAATTTGAATCATAGGTTTGTTCTTTGTAATCTAATTATAATTTAAATTTGGTTTCTAACTATATCTAATTAAAGCTTTTCAACTTTTATGAATTTTATTATTTGATGAAGTAAGTTTTATGAAACTATTTTCTTTGAAAGAGTGTAATGAAATTCTAATAAGTCACATATCATTTTGCAAAAAATAAAAGATCGTTATGATTTTACATTATATTTACATTTTAACTTCATTTTATGTTCATTAGTATTGCATGAAGTATAATATGTGATAGTTAATATGAATATTTTATAACGTATGTTTTTATATAAATGCAAAGATTTTCATAAATAATAAGAGTTATATTTTGAATTTATCTATTTCAATAAATGTAAAAATTTCCATTTAATGATAATATAGATTTATATGTACATGCCTAAATAATGTATAGTTGTTAAAAGTTATTATAAATATTCATATAACTAAAACAATATTTTTAAATAACCGTACATCGTGCGGGTAAAAGACCTAGTATATATATATATATACATTTATATTTGACTTAAAGAGAATAAACCCCATAAAAGAAAAATTAAAACCAACTGAAATCTTAAAGTCTTCCGACAAAGTATAATGGTTGTTACCCCTGATAAAATAACATGTCTAGTTACAAAAATGAATATTATATACTTTCAAATGTTAATAACTTTACTTCATCGGATATACTGAAAATAATTTTATTCAACAATACATGAGATCTGTATTTAATATTAGCATAAAACTTCTTTTAAAAACCACAACCTTATGATATGCTAATTCAACTAAATTGTTTTCCTAATAATCCCTCTAAATGATCTCATGTGGCATCATTTTTTGATTAGAAATAATTTTAAACTATTTTTCAAAGAGAATTTATCATTTCTCATTTATACGAAATAAACCACTTTTTTTTCCCTTAAACTTTATACCTTTGAAAAACCAAAAATACCCTTCTTTTTTATTCAGTAATTTAAACATCTCCATCTAATATATCTACAATACCCTAAATGAAATAATTTACACTATAGATCCACTAACACTTGAAATAACAACAATATCACCTTTACCATCAATTACTTTTACATTAATCACCATCGTCGCCCCCATTACAGCCCCCACCACCGTCACCACCACCACATCCGTCATCACTATCCACCGCCGCCGCATTGTGCGGGTATAAGTGTAGTTATATAATAATACAACATGCATGTAGCATATAAACACACGATAAACATAAAGTATTGTGGAATCACCAACCGATAATTCAAAATCGACAACCTTTTAAATACTTGTATATAATATTACTAGTGTGTGAAATTTGTGTAATATGATTCAACGATTAAATTTGCTTTCTACTATGCGTCGACAATCATGATTGTGAATGGATAGTTTCAATATTTCAATAATTATATTATATTTGTTTTGGTTAAATCGAAGTTACCAAAAGTGAAGTAAAACAAAATGAAAAAGCCATATATAGTAAAGAGGGATATGGATGTAAAATGTGAAATTCTATTACTAGTAGTAGGAAATTAGACGGTTTATTTTTTCTTATAGTAGTATTAAGGGGAGGGTGAAGTAAGTAGATGAATATAGGTGAAAAGAAATATTAATAAACTAAAGGTAGGTGATATAAGATGGTGAAAAGAAAATGAAATATGGATAGGTAACCATTTATTCAAGTGCAAGTGAAAAAGGTAAACCGTTAATGATGATCTTAAAACAAGTGTATTTAAAAAAGGGATTAGTTTCTTGGAATGTAACTATCTTTGACCGAATGTTTATAGTAGGAAAAAACTAAAGTTATATGTATTGTATGTAAGCAACTTGAAAAAATGTTTATTGTATGTAAAAAAACATACGTGGCAACCATATACAGATGCCACTTGTCATATTTTAATTTGTTGAAACGAAATTCTTACATACAATAAACATTATTTCAAAGTTGTTTACATACAATACACACAATTTTAATTATTTTTTAATATAGACATTCGTTCAAAGTTTCTTATATTCGTAGAAACTAATCCTTAAAAAAAAAAGTCAAACTTCATAATGAAACTTGAAATAATCATGTGGTCCACGTGCAGGATGCAAATATCGAGGGGAAGGGAAAGGGGGAGGGCCGGGCTTGATCACGTTATTATTCTTATTTTTTAGACAGTAAATCTTGATTCAACGAAATTGGTTTTTCATAACAATTTCTCACACTCTGATTTGAATTTTAGATCTTAAAGGTATCAAGTCCATCCAAATATAACTGAATCTCGCTATCGTCTCACGAGTCACGAGTGTATACTACATATATACCTTAGCATCCCATCACTAAAATCACTACACACTTGGCCTGTGTTGTGTTTTTTGCTGCAAGACCTATGTGCCTGCAAAGGGATACATATAATGGATTATGAGCTGAAAAAGTGTTTGAAACAATATATTTTTGCGCAATCTGCAAACAAGAATGTAGGTTCATTTTTAATTTGTTTGATCCAGATCTAGATCCATTTCTTTCAGCTTTGTAACATCAAAGGGACATTGATATTGCATTGATGCATTCTATATATATATATTTGTCGTTATGAATCCGTTTTTAATAGTCTATTTATTCATTCTAATAAAACATAATTAAAATGCCACTTACATAAAGGTCAGATCCTCTTGTTGAGTATCTGAACTTCAACGGTCGGTAAAGAGCATGAGCATGAGCATGGAATATATATATGAATCACAAACATGTTCAAAACCATTTTTTCGAGCACAAAATTACACAAATACTACACACTTTACACAACAAATCTGTTTTAAGAGAACCGTGTCTCACGAATCCCTCGATCTATTTTTCTTTGTGACATGACATTTTGCTTATGGTTGTATTTCTATTCTATTACGTTCGTTACCAATAACTTTCTTTTATTTGAAGATAGTCAAAGCCATTATCAATCCCTCAGAGAATTGTTTTTAGAATCAATTTTTTGTTACAAAGTGGATGTTTTGGATTAAAGGGGTCCAATTAAAAGAAGCAATATACGGGCAAAAATGAAATAAAGGACAAATTTTGGAAAGAGGTTTTTTTTAATGGGTGCATTTTGGAATGAGCTACAAGCCCACCATACCTATAGCTAGTATAGAGAAGTCGGTTGTCTTAACCTGGTCCCCTTACGTCCGCTTGGCTAAGGTTCCAAGGATAAACCTACCAAAATCTCCCAAACCAAAGGGAAAATTAAAACCTTCCATCTTTGGGTAAAACCCATGCCTCAAGTCACTTGATCTAGCCATCATTAGCAAAATGGAATGACCTTAGTGTCGTTCTAAAAAAATAAATGGAAAGAGCTTAACTGTTTAAGTGGAGGCAACTTTTTTTTGGGTTAAGATTTATCTATCCATGTTTTGAACTGATTTGGATCGATCTATATATGCTTGAACTAACTTGTATCAGCTAGGTAGGAGCAGACAACAAGCAACCCAAGCCACACTTTTAAGACTAGTTTTGAGTCGGGTTGAGAATGAAAATCAGATCTTGACATATCTGTTCATCATCCGTCTATCTTAATACCATGACACAATTCGGAAACTTATATATAAACTTTGGTATCATATGTACAATGATAGTTGCAATGCTTTGTAAGATGATTTATGTAAAAGTCTTCTTTTTTTACAGCCTTTATAAAAATTTGAGTACTCGTCCCATCCTAGAATAAATGTTCTAGCTGTTTTAATTTTTGCTTTTAATTGGCTAACTAGAATCATTAGAGAATCAACTGATTATATTTTAATACAAAGTCATCAATCCAAAAGAAAACCTAAGGTCGCGTTTGGAGATGGAAACTAATGGAATTGGAATGAGATTATATTTCTTAGTGTGTTTGATTGTTCAAAGACGAAAGAATATCAATCCGTTGGAATGTAAACATTCCATCATTTAATGGAATCTTCATTTCTTGAGAGTGGGAGAAGGAATCTCATTCCATTCGTCACTTGAATCTTCAAAATAAACATTCTCACATTTGATGGAATCTCCATTCCTTGAGGCTGGTGGAAGGAATCTCATTCCATTCGTTACTTGAATCTTCAAAAAATCAAATTCCATTCCTTCAATTCTAATTCCATTGAAAGATTTCAATTCCCCTAAAAACATTATGTGAACTAAACATGCCTAATAGCTCTTAGAAATGCTTTTGTGAAATTCGAACCCAAATCTTATGGTCCACTTTGTCTTATTCCTCTATTTTAGTTGTCTTTGAAAATAATACTAATGTAGGATATATATATATATATATATATACACACTAGTGTTCAAGTCGTTTCATTGGACGATTAGTCTCAAGCTATATAAATCTTATAATAATTGTGAAACAAAAAGTGTATGACCATTAAGATCACAACTTAATAAAAACGAAAGCTAAAGAAGAAATATATGGAAATTAACTCCATATAACTATTGATTCCAGTTTACCTTTTTTTTTCAACTTAAGTTATATATAAAAAAAACAAAAAGTGTATGATCAATATCACAATTTAATTAATACGAAATCTAAATAAAAAACATATGAAAATTAACTCCATATAAATATTGATTCCAGTTTGTCCTTTTTTTTCATTGGTTTTTTCTTAGGGTTGAGAATATGTGAGAGTTTTTTTTAGGTGGTATATATATAGATAATAATAATAAAGATTTTTTTATAAGATTTTTTTTATTAAAGTTCAACCATTTTTTATTAAATAAATATTAAAAAAATATAAGATTAATAAGAAGGGATTATTAGGCTAAAAGGAAGAGATTTAGGGTGTTAAATGTACCCAACCTCCTCTTTTAATTATATTATAGATATTTCGAATGAACAATATCTTTATATAAGATTGCATTGGTTGTACCTGTGTACTTTACTAGGTAAATAAAATTTAAGAAGAATTGCATCATTATAAAACTGTGCATTTTCTTCTGTTTATCACTTATTTTGACAAGAGAAGAATAATTTATAAAAGGAAAGTGGGCCAAAGCTAGGTGTCATTGATGGAGATGTAGCAACTCAAAGTAATTGAATAGTCCAGAAAAATTATGAAGAATGGTCTGCAGTTGTAGTTCGATGTTTTCAATATGGGCTTAACTTACTTAGTAGTGAATTATGTTTAGTTAAAAAAAAATCAGGATTTAATCTATAATATTGATGTTTTCTAATATATAATTAGAAGTAGTATAACATTAGAATAGACGTTGCCATTATAAGAGAAAAAAACATGTAGCTCGATTCAAGTAATCCAATGATGGAGAAAAAGGGAAATTAAAAAAATTTGCTATGTATTTAACAAGGATAGAAATTAAGACTAAGCTTTACATCACATAAGACAAGTTATGAAGAACCCAAAGACGTAAGAAAATCACAGAATTAACTTTTAACTTATTTTCTATTGAAACTAGCTTTGTACCCGCGCGATGCAGCGGGGTATTGGAAAAAAACGCTGGTTAAGTAGCGGTATCGTGTTATTACCTGAATGTATGATTCAACTCAAGTGTTTTTTAGTCCGGCTGAAAGTACAAACCGCCGTTGTTCTTTTAGAGCGAACGTTTTTTTATGTTGATTGATTATTAAATTCAGTAACGCATGTGTGTTATTTTGGTATACTATGTGAGCAACTTCAGGGAAGGGAAGGGAAGAGATTTTTTTTTAAGGGTAGTTTTGGAATTTCAGGGATGAAGTGTTTGATAGTAGTATAAATTAAAAGGGTAAATTAGAGATTTTAAAGGTAGAGTGTTAAATTTTTAAGGGGGTAGTTTGTTTATATAGATAGTATAGATTATACATGTATAAAACGATTTCTATTAAAACATATTAAATAACTGCTATAAGTAATATTCCATTTATGTGGTAATGTAGTATAAGTACATGGAGGTCCAGAAATATCTGGTTAAAATTGTCTACAACACGTCAGATTCGAAACTCACTTTGGAAAAACCAAAAAAAAAAAAGTAGTATAAGTACATGTAAACTAAATTTAGGGTTAAGTACTTTTTTCATCCCGTTGATTTCCCGAATGTGCTTTTTTCATTCTTCCGTTAACTTTCGGCCAAAATCATCCTTGTGGTTTTCATTTGGTCCCTGCTTCCGTTAGGTCCCCCCACGTACGTGTCACGTGAGGGGTATTTTCTTCCACCAGACCTAAATATACTTATTATATAAAGAAAAGGGTTAAGTATCTGAAAGTGTAAGTAACTTTTACATTTTTTCTATTGTGTGAATGTAATTTTCATTTGGTTCATTGTATGTAACTAACCCGCTAAATTTGAATGATTAATGTAAATTTTTTACGTTGACCAATAAAAAACTTCTACATGGCAGCTCATATGGTGTGCCACGTATACACTTTTACATTAATCGTTCAATTTAACGAGTTAGTTACATAGAATGAACCAAATGAAAGTTACATTCACACAATTAAAAAAGTGTAAAAAATACTTATACCCCCAGATACTAAACCCCTCCATTTTTCACATAATACGTTTTCCTCCTTTTTCCCTCTTAATTTCTCCCTCCTTTTTCCTCTTTTCTTCCACTCCTAATTTCCTAGGGACAAAATGGGATAAAATAGGGGTGGATGAGTATTCGTTCAATTAAACACTAAATTGAAAGGAAAAACTTGTACCGCAATGTACTAATCGCACAAGTAAGTGTTTAATCTTGCTTTATTTTTGTTAAAATGAATTCAATGAATAAGTTAGGTACTGTAGAGGTTCATTATTGTGGTGGGTTTTTGAAAAATCCACTGCGATACGAAGGTGGAGTGTTGGTTACTATGGGTGAAGTGAAATATAACGAGTATACATTTCAGTCATTCAATAAAAAAAAAGTAATTAAGGTGATAAACACTTTTTATCAAGCAATCAAAGGAAAATCTGCTGGGCTATATTATTGTGTACCTGGTAAAGAATTAAGTAAGGGTTTACGTTACATAGTATGTGATGGTGATTTTAGAAATTTTGTTAAGCATGCTATTGCACATGATGGGCCTATATATATGTATGTAGATTTAGAAAAATTAGATATGTCAAGTTTTATTGAAGAAAGTGATGATGAATGTGAGAAGGAGGAAGTGAAAGAGGGCGTGAAAGAAGATAAACCAGATGGGGAAGGTGATGATGATAGTGAAGATCCTGACTATGATGGAGATGGGGATAAGAAAAGTGATTCAGAAAGTGAGAGTGTGGTAGAAAGTGAGGGTGGAAGTGAGAGTCAGTCAGAAAGTGATTCAGACAGTGATTGTCCTAGCTTAGATCATCTAAGTGCTGGTGAGGAAGAATTGATGGAATGTAGGAAGATCAAACAAAATAGAAAAAAAGGGTAATGCACACCAAAACATATCACCAAATAAGGGTTTCAGTCCAAAGAAACAACCTATGCCAGCTTTGAGAACACCAAATAAGGGAATCAGTCCAAGGAAACTGACTTTTGAGGCTGAAGAGGGTAAGAAAAATGAAAATGATGAAGACCTTGATACTGGAAATCACTCAGATCTAGATTACAATCCAAATGCTGAAAAAGGTCTAGAAAAAGAAGAGAATGACAAGATTAAGTCTCAAATGCATGATCCTACACTTCATTGGAAGTTAATGCATCCCTTTAAAGGAGAGAGATTTGAGTAGTTTAAGGATTCCATTATTAAGTATGCATTGGCAAATGGGTATCCACTATAATATGAAGACAGTAATAGTACACATGTGCTTGTTAAATGTGGGGTGAGAAATGCTAAAGAAACATTTGCAGAAAACATGTACAAACCATCACAATGTTACAAAACATTTGTAGAAAACAACAATTGCAAAAGCACTTCCATTGAATTTCATTCAAAATGTTACAAAAAATCACAGTTGCAGAAAAGAAGGCTAGAACACATTCGTTCTTGAACACTTGCAGAAACTGATAAACTAGAAAACATTACAAAAGCTTACTAATTGATTGACAAACTGATAAACTAGAAAAGAAGGAAATACATAATACAAGAACATATAATACCCATTATATTCTTTCTTGAACACTTTAATTTTTTCGTCAAATTTGCGATTTCTTCCTCATGTTTCTTTCTTTCATCTCTGAAATCAATCATCTTACTTGTATACAAAACATTCGGTAGTGGTGGGTCAATCCAAGAGAAGTAGTTACATCTTCTAGCAGCCTGGTAATTAGGACAACCAAGAAATCTCCTACCTGGGTTGTTATCAGTCCACGACGTCCATTTTCTTGCTACATCACCACAAAAACAATGAGAAACAGGTCCTCCAGATATATAGACATTTAGTATTGTTTAATTGATAAAAAATTGAACGAATTGGAGAATGGAAAAATTAGGGTTCTTGAGTTTTAGAGGGAAATAGAGAAAAGGGGAAGAAAGAGCGGGGAGAGAGAAACTGATTGAGAAATATATGTTTTTTTATATATAAATTGATATATGTATAGCGTTGGTCAAAGTCAAATGCCATGTTAGCAAATGTGATGACGTGGCAGAGTTGACGTGGCACTTAACGGGCTCCGTCTGTCAAAAACTAACGACATACCCTTTATTAAGAATTTTATGAAAATATGATCCTTTAAATAGACGAAAACAAAATAAGTTACCTTTAATAGGAATTTCGTATAAATAGGTTACTTTTTTATGGAATAAACCCTTTATTAAATGATCAAAAATATTAAAAGATGAGGTGATTATTCCAAATGTAAGAAAATTGCATATTGTTTTAGTTTTTAAATATGTCAAATAACATATATAATAAAAACCTATGGTTGGTTAAAATAAATTAACTTCACGTTATAATTTTTGATTATATGATAATATGTTATATGATGTATATAATATATGTAAGTTTGTTTAATTTGTTGTTAAGTAGATAAATAAATAAATTGATGGTGACCATTTATTAAGAAACAAATAAAAAAATATAATGATTTATTCATATATATATATATATATATGGAAAAGTTAAATTAGGGACTCCTTATTTTAGGGACTGTTAGGGACTCTTTCTACCTCCTTCTCCGGCCACCACCACCATCATATTTGACCACCACCACCACCACCATGTTTTAAGTAACTTACACATGTTTTAAGTACAATTTTTTTTAGGTAGATCACCCATCACTGGTTATTCCCTATGACCTATCACACTATGACCTATCACCCTCAATGACATATCACCCCCACCAGCTTTGGTTTATGAATATCCTTAAGGGCAAAGCCCACTCCGAATCATAACTTACACATGTGTAAGTTTCGCCGGAGATGAATATCGCCGGAGATGATCAATGGTGATTAGATCTGATGAAAATGGATGGTCTAGATCGAGTCCCTAACAGTTCATAAAATAAGGAGTCCCTAATCTAACCAACCCCTATATATATATATATATATATTGGTATTTAGTTTTTTAAAGGTGCAAATCGAATCTCATAAGTTCATAGGGGAGCGTCTAAACTATGTTTTCTTAACCGAATCGAAGCTTGAGAACCTTTCAATTAATACTTAATAAGAGGAAAAACTCCAATTAGTCCGTCTTAAGGAACGAAAACATATTAGGGAAAACCTTAGGGGCGTTTGGTTGTAGAAATCACCCCCTGTATTGTCTTTTTGTTTTCAAAGATAACATGAAAAACAGAAAAAGCGTTCTAATCATAGTTTTTAAAAATGTTTTACAAGAAAACAAAAAATAAGGTTTTTCACTTTTCAATGGAAAACTTGAAAACATCTTTTTCTTGTTTTCTATTTTCAAGTTTCATTTTCCATTTCATTTCTCCTCCTCCCCTCACACCCTCACATGTTTTCTAGTTTTCTAACTAGAACGCGTTTGCAAATTTTTTATTTGTTTTCTAAAAAACAAAACCCCTTTTATTTTCTAGAAAATTAAAAATGAAAAACTAGAAATATTTTATACAACCAAACAGACCCTTACCCTCTTAAACCTCTTAAACAGTCGTTTTCAACTTTGATTTTACTAAACGACTGTTATGTATCAAGATATCACGTCAGCATTAATTCAAATGTTTAAAAAAAAAATGAAAATCTTGAAGTTATTCTTCTTGAACAATACATTGAACTTTCACAAGTTAATTTATAGAGAGAGAAATACATGTTTTTCATGTGGCTATATAGCTTATGTTTGAAAGATAAATATATGTGAAAATCGAGTTACATGAAATAATAGTGGTTAAACTAATAATATTTTAATCTATAAAGTTTAACTATGTTTTTATATGAAACATGTTTATGAGTAATTATTGAAAATTAAAGTGATTGATAAAATAAATACTTTTATGAGTGATTTTGGAATCGGGATTGAACCGAAATTGAATACCACTTCGTTCATTTCAGTTTGGATTTGATTTGGGTGAGTTCGGTTTCACAAATCAAATATGTGCATACACACATTATTTGACCATTAAATGCTTTGAATGCCTTAGTAATTTATAAAACAAACTAGGTTACATTAGGTTACGTAAAGTGGTAGTAGCCTTTACTTTAAAAATAGAGGTTAAAGATTTAATTCTCATCATGTTTAGAGGTTCTTTTATACTTTTGGTAAAGCATGAAAGCAGCTTTTATACCTTATGTAAAGATAACATTGTCTAAATCTCAACCTCGTTCAAAGTGAGTTATATATATAGACATTAGTTTTTTTCTGATCATTTAAGATCTTATTAATCTGACAATGAATAAAAATGGTAAACGTAGTATGCTATATATATTGCTATATGCATCTAGTATAATATGATCGGTTTTCACATTTTGAAAGTTTTTATATTGAAGTTGATATCAGAAAATGATAAATCCAACACCTTTTCTTCATACACCGTCGAAGTATTGAAACTTAAAACCCGTAAAAGGCGACACTGAACGATTCATTTCCTCTTCTTTTTATAAATCCGACATCTTTGTTTCTATTTGTTTCTATCTTTTATATACGTTGAGTTCATGTAATGAATCAACAAAATACTACATCCATAGTTGTTAAACTCTTACGAGTCACGAGTCGACTTTTACGAATCGAGTAGATTTACACCAAAAACGAGTCAACTTGTTAGGTGACCCGTTTTTGTCCAGACTCTTACGAGTCGCTGTATAAACTTGGACCGAGTCACGAGTCACAAACTAATAATTATTTAAATTTGATACGATGGTTATATATTATATATTATATATTATACACAATTTGCTACATTATTTTGGGTGTTATCAATGTAGTTTTGATCATTTTATTGCGAATTTGGAGATAAATTATTAGTTTATGCCTCAAAAACTATTGAATAAGTAATATTTTGGTAAATTTATTAAGATAATGAACGTAATATATTTCTAAAGACGTCACACATATATATATATATAAGTATATTATATTATGTAGTACTTAGAAATGTCCTGACTTTTACGAGTCGAGTCACGTTCAGAGTCACAAATCAAAAACTCATATTTTTGAATCGAGTCAAAAGTTACGAGTCGAAAACTATGATTACATCTAGATGTATTCATCCTGAAAACGGGAGGGGATTCCCTCAAGTTACCCAACTTAACTGATCAAGTTGGGAAGATTTTGACTATTGAATATTAATCAAAGGTCAAGATTAAAACATCATCTTTAGATATGACCCTTAATTATAATATAAATTAATGTTAATCTTAGTCTGATATAGCTAGACATTAATATCATTAGATTCACCCTTTTTGAAAGTAATTAAATTGAAGTTGTATAAATAATTTTGTAAGTTTTAAAGACTTTATTTTTCTCCATCGGGTAGGAGATTTTCCTCCATCGGGTATTTGAAGTTGACATTTCTACTTCGAAAGGACTCTCTAACGCGGACCTAGTTAAAATAATGTATGTTAAACCTCTCGTTGTCGAATCGCGACACGAAGTTTACAACAAATTTCACCTTTAAATAAAAGAAAACTCAACTATAATTTGTATCTGTAATGACCTTTTCTTGGAATGTGATTTTTTCAATTTAATATGAATCCAATTTGTCTCACATAATTGTGGTGTTTTGCATACCTTAAAAAAATACACTAATAAGAACCGCCTCCTTTCTTTTCACTTACTAGGTGAGTATATGCAAATCCCTTTCTAGATTCATTCTCGATATCTCAATTATTATATACATACAAATGTGTGTATATATATGGACTCACACCAACATTTGTGGGTGCATTTAGAGTATAACACTTGTAAACCCCTCTTTATTTATCCCTCCTCACCTAAACCTCACATTACTTCAGTACTGCTCATTCATTCTTTCTAAACCCCTCATTCTACTTTGGTTTGGACAATCTATTTGAACATCATTTGATTCCCTTCACAATGGCTGAGCTTTCAAACTCTAATGACCCGAACATGAAAATTAGTAAAAGGGATAGAGAACCGGCGAAAGCGGATAACCAAAACAAGAGTAAGCATCCAGTTTATAGAGGCGTTAGGATGCGAGCATGGGGCAAATGGGTATCCGAGATCCGAGAACCAAAAAAAAAGTCTCGGATCTGGCTTGGTACCTTTTCTGACCCTGAAATGGCGGCCCGTGCACATGACGTGGCTGCACTTTCCATAAAAGGATCGTCGGCAATACTTAACTTTCCAGAACTGGCCGAGTTATTACCTCGGCCAGCCACGTGTTCCCCACGTGATGTTCAAGCTGCAGCTACAATAGCTGCGGCTATGAACCATCTTAACCCATTACCATGCACACCATCCACGTCATCCTCATCATCCACCTCATCCTCCTCTGACATCTCTACTGTAATGTCGATGTCAGAGGAGGTGTCGACCAGGTCATCCCAAGACGATGATTTGGATGAGATAGTGGAATTACCAAGTCTAGGAGAGAGTTATTATGACTCAGGTGAGTCAAGAAATGATTATGTGTTCGTTGACTCGGGGTGGGACTACTACTCATTGTCGACACCGTGGACGGATTGTGATGGTGGATATTTCGCCGGAGA
This sequence comes from Erigeron canadensis, assembly GCF_010389155.1. NCBI lineage: Eukaryota > Viridiplantae > Streptophyta > Magnoliopsida > Asterales > Asteraceae > Erigeron > Erigeron canadensis. The sequence continues at coordinate 1,329,918 of NC_057765.1, read as the reverse complement.
GCCATTGGCTATATTACCTTCCTCTTCTTCTGACACCTATTTTTCTGAGGCATATTCATGGCAACATTATTAGAAGTAGTTAAAAAATATATATAATTTTGTGTGATAATATCCTTCTTAATTTGAAAGTTGGTTTGGGTCCTTTTTACATTATTGGAAGTTTTTTGGTTTCAATACAGAGGAAGGGCCAAAATATATAGCTTATATTATTATTGATGTATTCTCCAAGTTTTTTTTCTTTTCATTTGTACAACTATTAATTATAAAGATGTGTATTAGTTTAAAGATTAAAGATTATTTGCAAGCATCATGTTATTTTATTATTATTTTTTTAAAATCTTTTTAATGATAATTGTCAAATCACAAGCCTTTCTTACCAACTAAAGATGAGGCCGGGCTTATTGACATCAAGTTAATTAGTCGGTTGTCTTAAGTCTTAACGTATCTTGCTACATTGTCATTCAGTAGACATCAAAGAAATCAGCCCCCAAAGGATCCCATCAAATGGAATTTTATGAGTAAAATCCAAGAGTTTCTCACCAGCTGGATTGTTAGACACTAGCTAAATAGCTAGTAATAATTATAACCTATTTAAAGTGTTTTCGCGTAAACAGTGAACCTATCTAACAGGTAGCTTGCTCAGAAGCTTGCCTGAATGTTCGGTTTTTTTTTTTTTTTTTAATTTTGACTTTGTTATTAACGGTCTTACATCATATTATGTGGCTTTTTTTTAAACGATTAAATGTTGAAACATTTGTATTCTTCTTCTTAATAACTATCATAAATATTCTTAATTTCATTAGTGTTAGGGGATTAAAAAGGATGTTTGGGATTACATTATAAAGTAAATATTTATTATCTTTGTAAAATGCAACTAATTTAAAAAAGTATTTGTGTGAAAAAAGTGATTATCTGCTATGAAAACACAGTTTTAAAGAAAATGTACATACATGTTTTTTCAAAACGCACCTAATCTATTTTGAAAACATAAAATTTGTTTTGTAAACGTAATACCAAACACCCCTTAAATCCTGGTAGCGATCAAAAGCTAGAAGCGTGGAATTGCTTTTTGTGGTCTTTTTAAATAGAAATTAACTTTGATGACACATAATTATTAGCATTTACTACGCTTGTGTTCTTGAGTTTATATGTAAAGGAAGGAGAAAGAAGAGAAGAGGGATGAATAGAAGAGAAGGGGTGGAGTTTCCTTCCTTCCAGATCATCCCAAAAGTGAGAGGAAAATATCATTAACAAATTCTATAGAATTCTCCTTCCAAATCTTTTCCCTTCTTTTCTCTTCTTCCCTTAAATAAAACTCAAGAACCCAAATATTTTAAAAATATTTTATAATTTTTTCCTTTCCTTTTAAAACAAAACTCAAGAACATACCCTACGTAAACCATATTTAATAATTAAATTGGCTGAATAAGTTGTAAGTACGAGATTATTGGAACATTGCAAGGTACAGTATAGTAATGACGCATAAAATAAAAAAACTACAGTACTGTTTGTTATCGTGTATTAATTTGATATGTAGAGATCAATAAGGTCAATTTCGATCTTTTTTAGTCTTTTTGTATTTGAGTGCATTATTTCTAGGAACTTTTCTTTTTGTTGAGAATGATGGTAATTGCATAGCCATATTTTCAATGCAAAGACATTGTCAGAACATGTCCTTTTCACTCTCTGTTTTAAGCCTTAATTCTAAAGTAGTATTATTCTTTGTTTTCCTAACGGTAACTAGAAAAATGTAATTTCAATTCCAACGTTTTTTCACATATTACTCATGGAAAGATTGAAATCATCTTAAAGTTGTAATTTTTATGTTTGTAAAATTAGACCAATTAAAAAGTTATAAACATAATTAACTTAATTATGTAAGGGGCGGGGGAGACCGACCCCAACGACTTATAGCACGATAACGGGATATTGATGCATTTTACATTAGATTTTGGCTCAAATCGCAAAAGGAACCTACTCTTACAAAGAATAAAAGACTCATTCGATGAAAAAACAAATTTAGGGTCAACCATCACTTGACGAAATGTCTGGATCCGCCAAATTAAGGGTCAACCAACAAATGACGGAGGCAAAGCCGATTGAAACAATTAACTGAGCAACTACAATCAACTTTTTCTGGGAACACATTGTCTGCCGGTATGGAGTCACTCAACGTGATGGTGATAAGTGACAACGGCGGATTTGTAGAGAACCTGTTTAAAATCTAGGATGATAACATGGAAATCCAACAAATGTTCACCTCTGTGGCTTATCCACATGCCAATGGTGTCACTAGCATCTTGTTAGTCGATCTTTTAAGGAAAAAAAATTCTGTCATTTTCTTAAAAAATGGTCAGGTTGAAATGATGATAAATCCAACATTTCTTCTTTATGGTAGAAGGTTACCCTAATCTGGTTAAATCCAACAAATTTTATCTAAGGGTTAAATGCATAAAAAGGTAACTTATTTTCTTAAATTCCTAAAAGCAGTAACGCATTTATGTTCGTAATGCACATCCCATTTCTATATACATAGCAATGCAAACCCCATTTCATACCCATCACCGGTCACCAATTTTTCTTCCACCATATTTATACCCATCATTGTTTTTTAATTATTTCACCGAAAAATGACACCCGATTGTTGGAAATAGTGATGTTCTTTGTGTAGACTGTTTATATCGATCATTTTCTTTGATGATGTGACTTTTTTTTTATTGATGTGGCATGCCACGTAGACACTTAACGAATATTTAAAGTTAAAAACTAACGAATGCTTTCTTTTCTTTTTGTCCTTTCTGTTTTCCCCCATTAGAGAAAGATAAACACTTTATTACATGACAACGAAAGTGTTATATACTTATATCATGCTTTGCTACCGTAGCATTGCTGTCTTTTGCTACGTGAAATGCATAGATATATATATATATATATTGGTGTCCATGAATCTTTATTGAAGGTACAATATATAAGAACCCCACTTGCACATGTCATTTAAGACCTACGACATATTTCATGGCAAATTTTGTGAATAATTGTCTCCATGAATAGACACGCCATATTCATTCATTCCCATGCATCTTCCACCACAATTCGAATCAAGAGTCCAATAAATATATACACACATTAACACATAGATATTATATGAGTATATATGTAGCGTTGAGTTCAGCTAGTTGGTCTTTTAATTATATTGTGAAATATAAGATTATTCGAACTCACATGACGATGTCATTTGTTCAATTTTCTTCCCAATTTATAATCTGCATCTTATATTGTTGAGTATTAATATATATGGTTGATAGTCAAGCGAAGCAAAATTAATGGTGTGCACTTCCACAATGAAGTGTACATGGTAAACAAATTTGTTTGAGAAACAAAAGGTTGAGGCCTATAAGACTAGAGGGTATGAGACAGAATGGGGGACGAAGAACCTGTGTCATGTGGCACCTCAAGATGTTACCCAAATGGGGGGTGTTCATGCCATCCTGAAGGCATCTTATCTTGAAATTCGGATAAAGTAGGAGAGAAAGAAAGAATACGAGGGAGGCATCTTGTACAAGACGTTTGACCAAGTTTTTTTTGCCAAGATGCCGAGTGAGGGCGTTGTAGCAGGCGGCTTAGTAGCATCTTGGAGGGATGTCACCACCTACACCGCCTCATACGTACCCCTGAGTCTAACAATTGTTATGTCACTAGTAAGAAACGTGGGGTTTTTACCCATAGGCCGAAATTTTAAAGCTCGGCGCGCGTGAGTCTTGTGAGCTAGGTTTTTTACTTAGAAACTAATTATAAGGTGCAAGTAGTTTACAAAACGTTTTGAATACGTGGTTCCTTTTTCTCACTACATAAATAGTTTATAGCGACACACTATAAATGGAGGAGCAATGATTTCCTGATCGAGTTATTAGGTGTTATTAATTTTAAGTCAAAAATCATTCTTAATCATCACTACTCTAAAGTCGATTAATAAATCTCCTATCTATATTTCTATACTACAATATAAAAATTATACTTCATGTTAAAAAGTTAAGACATCACATAGAAGTTCATATGCCATAACAAACTATAGTTGTCGTTGCTATGCGGCACAAGTAACCAAATTGTGTATTTTTTCTTTTAACATAAATCATAAAGTAAATTACTGAAATAGTATCTATAGTTTGCTCGAAATTACTGGTTTTAATACCTGTAAAATCGAAATTACGCCAATGACCCGTGATTTACAATTTCACACTCGAATTATACCTCGGGCTGATGGTCGTTACTTGTGTCGTTAAATAGTCTCATGTGTCTTACACCTGGGGTTTAAAACATGTAATGTTATACAAACTACAAGTATACCTACACTTATTATTTATCAAATATCTATATTCCTTTATAAAAAAAATAGCATTCTCTTTCTTAAATGTTGAATTTTACACATGACGAAATTACACTTATACCCTCCTTATTTCCTACTCCTTGAACACACACAATCCACCCCTTGAATACACACAATTCACACCTTGTTACTATATGTATAGCATTGTGATTTAAACATGCATCATTCAGGAAAAAAATAGGAATACATCCGATGATTTTGTAATGTCAAATTGTATGTGCCGCAACGCGCAGAAACCATGCTAGTTTGTATTATATAAAATTTTATCACTGTTGTTTTAAATAAATTTATTATTAAATTTTTACAAAATATGTATAATTAATTATTATATAATAACATAAATAATATTTTACATAATTAGCAACCGTTGGAATTTTAAAATTTTATATAAAAATCAAATGTTTAATAAAAATTATAAAAGAATTTTCAAGTAGGAGTATTTTAATGCAATAGTAAAAAAATCAACTTTAAGTGATCTTTATTAAACGTGCAATGTGACTTTATAAAAAATTTGGATAATAATTATTACGAGTAATTAATGTTCTTATTGTTAACTGTACAACATGCACAATTAGTAAGAGGTTAAACTTGAACCCTACTAGAATATTTCAATTATATTGTCAAAACCAATTAGATATCTTAGTTAATTTTTATTAAATTGATAAGCATAGGACTTTAATACAACTTCTTTTTAAAATTTTATATATTAGTTATGGTTATTTTTTATAAAGTAATAATAAACTTTGTAAACTAACAATAGTTTTTTAAGAATTAAAATATCTTTTATAAAATGATAAGAGTTTATTTTAAATAGCATTACATAATTCATTATATATAAAATACATCATTCTTGATAAAAGAAAAGTGTAATTTATACGGATAGTACATGTGGTTTGTTTAACATTATATGTCTGATACCTCACGTGCAAGGTACATGTGGTTACTTAACGACATAATTGATGATGACTGTTAATATGAGGTATGATCTGAGTTCGAATTTATAACAATAGGTATTATTGACGTAATTTCAATCTCGTAGGTCAATAATTTCAGTCAAATTACTGATACCCCTTTTAGTCATTACTCTAAATCATATTGAATTTTGTTTACTCCAAATTGAAACATATGCCATATTAAGATATTCGGATTGAAATCCGAGTTTCGATGAGAGTCTAATCAGTATTATATATGTATGTTCTACAATGCCAAAACAAAAAAATTTGGACAAAATTTTGAATGCACACTATACCACCAAAAAAGACCAAATAATAAAACGGTTGAAAAATATTATAAATATCATACATTACAAGTACATAAACAAAAACCCACGGCGTCTTCGACATATTAAAGCTTATAATTAAATAATAGGAACAGGACCATATCTATATAACTTATGAAGTTTTGTACACGCAATATTAACGTGTAACTAGTACCACGCAAATTGATGAGTGATGGCTATATATATTTCAGTATTCACTTAGCTTGTTCATTAGCAAGAGCAAAAGACAGCCCCTACCTGGCCTCGCCGGCCATCTGTTATTGATGGCTCATGTACATGTCCGGCGCCAATACCATCCTTTAAGTGGGCAATGTTTATGATTTTACTTATTTTTGTTGAAAAATTGTGAGGTTGTCGTCGACCAACTTCTTTCAAACCGTTAACCAAGTTTATCCAAGAATTAAATATATGTAGCCCCTACCCCGTTGAGGTTTATTTAGTTGATATCTAGCTCTTTTTTATTTATTTTTAATTTTTTTAAAGGGTAATGATCAATACTTTTAAGTTATTAGCATAAAAATATTCTTAATTAATATAATGGTGACATATGAAAAATCAGGGGTGAGATTAGGGAATAGAATTAGTGTAATACACATGTCATATTTATATAGTTTTAAGAGAATTTTTAGGCTAATGTTTAAAAGGATTAATTATTTTTTTTTTTAAAGCTTAATTGGGTTTTACAAAAACAAACTTTAAGGTCTTTTGTTAAGATGAATTAAATAATTGTACACTTATCATAAAATTCAGAATGTGTGCTTTTAATTTAAAAATGTATAGTTTTTACTCCCATTAAATATAGCCATAGCCTTAGAAGTTGCATTTAGCATTTTTCAATCAAATACTCTTATAAACATGCATTGTTCATAATAGAAAAGCAGTTTTTGATTTCTACCAATTATAGATCACTTTAATTTTTTCTGAAATCTATGATCAAAATAGAAAGTCACTAAAATATTGACACATGTAAAAGAGTTTTTACCATTAATAAAAATCGAAGTTGTTTACTCTTATTTTTATGCTTATTATTTCTACATTTGAGCATTCTTTTATGCAAATTAATAACCTCAACAAGTATAGCTTTGTTGATTATATGGAAGCAAGCACACCTCACAAATAATAATCCTTACGAGACTACACGAATCTGAAATAAGAATTGTTGACCGAGTTTCTTGATTATCACAAAGATTAATTCGTCGGGATTTTGGTATACTTTTAAAAGTCGTGGGTTATTAACGTTAGTTATAGGCTACCTGATAAGCACATCTACTTATCCTAAACTACCGCGCCACTATGACACAAGGTTACAACCGGCTTTAATGCCTTGATTTCTAAGTAAACAAACTCGAAACTGTTTAGTAAGTTACAAGTAATAATACCATTTTTCCAACGTTCACTCAGGATACAACATGAAGGAACCCTCACTGTATAATGGTGAATCTTTGCACGTACCATACAAGGAGATATTGATCACGAGTCATTACAAATATTCAAAGAGAAAAACTCGAACATTTGTCAATCCTGAGGATCAAACTCAAAATTTTGGAATTAAACTGTGAGTCTTTCTGACCAGTTGTGGCGGTTGGGCTGACCATCATTGACATCAGTAATAATTCTATTAGAAAACCATCTACACCTTATTAATAAATCTTCATAACTTAATTAGCCAATGTATAATACATGTATAATATATTTAGCTATTACGTACAATTTGCCGACTGTGGAAAAAAGAAAGTAAAAGTAGATCTATACGTTCATATATACATGTAAGCGTTTAGAGTACTATAATTATATGTCGATTGAGTCTGACATGTCCCGATGCTTCGAGAGGAAATACGATTGATGGTACCAGTTGTTAAATTAGTTTATGATAACTTACTGTATTATAATTTTCAAGTCAAATGTATACATGATTACAAAATAAATTATTTTTCATTTGTTAAGTAGCAACTTTATTAATTACACATATGTTTGTTTGAGTTTGTTATGGTTGTGGATGATCTTTATAAAATGGAGGAGTAATAGTTTTACATTTAATGTAAGGCTATTAGTAATATATATCATTAGTAAGATATATTTTAGGTCTACTAGCACGGTACTTGCGCAATGCGGCGGTGTTTGTGGCGGTGACGGTGTGGTGGGGGAAGACTGTTGGTGGTAAAGATGGCGTAGAATGATGTAGATCATTGATGTATAAGTAATTGATATAAATGACTAATGAAGATCTTTTAAAAGATAAATAGTTGATAGTGTAATATATAATTATTAAGGATATTTTAGATATTCTCTCATGTACCTTTTAACATGGGGGTTAATTTTTTATAAGATAGTATAGACTATAGATAAGTAGAAAGAGAAAAACACAATTGAAAAAACGATTGATTAACAATTTGAGATGGAAAACACAAATATGTGTTGATATAGTTTTTTTTTTTTTTTTTTACAAATACCCGTTCTTTTTTCTTCTTGAATTCAAGCTCCGTACGTACACGATACTTATGTCGGATAACATTCCGTACAATACAAGTGGGACTATCACTTTTTGATGTTAAATTGATCTTAATCCTCTTGAAAAAACGATACCAATTGATACTAATTGAAGATTTATCAAGCATTAAATTTTGATGTCAAACGAAAATGACCTTTCTAATGTATTAATCAAACACATAACGGTATAATTTATTTGACATGTCACTCTCTAATTAATGACTAATAGCACATCATATCAATAATCATTATTCTCGTACTTGTTACGTAGAACATTAATGTTTTTCGACTACACATAAGCAAACGTTAACCAATCAAATCATATATATTGTTGTTGTTCATTGGTAAGATGTTTAACTTCATTAACTAATTTAATGTTTTTGACTATATGTTATATATATAAAGAATATAAGGTCGCGTTTGGTTCACATAATCTAATGAAATTTGATGAAATTGGAATTGAATTTCATTTCTTAGTGCGTTTGGTTGCACAAAAAAGAGGGAATCTCATTCCATAGGAGTGTAAACATTCCATCTTTTGATGGAATCTCCATTCCTTGGGGATGGAGGAAGGAATTTCATTCCTTCCATCACTTGAATTTTCAAAAAATCAAAAACATTTCGTCAAATTCCATTCCTTCAAATTCCAATTCCTTTGAAAGATTCCATTCCTTCCCAAAACATTTTGTGAACCAAACGCGCCTTAAGATTCTAACAAAATATATATATATATATATATATACTTTGATTTATGTGCCCTTCATATTTAAAGCTCATAAATCAGGATTTCGAAAGAAATCGTTGAACTATAAACATTTGTGGCGTGTCAATGACACAATGTGAGACATTTTGTGGAAGTACGTACGAAAAGTATATGGTCTCAAACTATCGAAAGATTTGTTGGTCAGCCATCTGAGGTCGATATTGGACAAAGTTTTAACATTCGATTATATATATATATAGCCTATAGGGGTGGGTTATTTATAGTACAAGCATTTAAAAAAGTACAAAAAGTACATGTCTAAGTTAACTTACACATGCTTGTTCCTTCCATCTTCGACCACCACCACCACCACCACCATGATCATCTCCGACCACCACCATGATTCTCCGGCGACGGCGACCATCTCCGGCGAGACTTACACATGTGTAACTACAACTTACACATGTGTAAGTTAACTTTTTGGCGAGAATCAGGTTCGTTTTCGGGTGGATACGGTACGGGCCAGAGGCCCTCATCCGTTCTAAGTTGACCGTCAAGGGACGCATATGGGAATCGTATAGATTTGATGGGCGGCGATCCAAGAGATGGTGACGGTTTGCTACGGTACGGGCGAAGCCCTTGATGCCGGCGGCGCCGCCGTGGTTGGGGTGGTCGGAGATGATGGTGGCTGGTGGTGGTTGTCTCGCGAAGAAAAAAACCTAGAAATTTTAGACCCTAAAATGCTAAAAAAAAAGTTGTAGTTACACATGTGTAAGTTAGTTACACATGTGTAACTTTTGTCGGAGATGGTCGTCGTCGTCGGAGGATCATGGTGGTGGTCGGAGATGATCATGGTGGTGGTGATCGGAGATGGAAGGAAGAAGGAAGAAAAATGAAGATATACCTTGTACTTTTTTAAACCCTTGTACTAAAAATAACTTTCCTCATAGCCTATATACATAAGTATTAAACAAATCTCATTCACATATTGTTTGCTTAGATAAACTATAATATCTACAAAAATAAATATGCATTAAGCACACTATTCGTTTAGTTTATGCAGTTGCCTTACATTGTCTTTTTCCTATTATATGTATTGAGCACACTATTTGATCGAGTGCATTATTTTTAGGAGCTTTTCATTTTTTTTTGACAAGAAAATAGTTTTTGAATAATTATGCCATCAGTTTTCAGTAGATATTATTTATATTTAACATTATATCATCATCATACAACAATATACGAGTTAATTATGATTTGATACAATTTTTACTGAATTATAATATTATCATATTTTATGATGTCCTATATAATACGACCAGTTAATTATGTAAATTTGAAATTAATATGTTTATTCAATGTATTAAGTAGGAAAATAATCAAAACAAATTTCATCTTTCAAAATAAATGTAATGCAACCTTTAACTACTTTTGATTTAAAAAAAAAAAAAAGAAGAAGAAACTAAATCACATATCAATATATTAGAACATATTTTATATTCAATGTACTTTTTAGGGGGAAATCAATTTTTAAAACCTAATTGGAAAGATAGTACATATCATTTAAAAAATTTTATTGTGTATTTATTTGATTCACAAAAGTTGAAAAAAGCTACAACATATAACAATGGTTGTTTTAAAGTAAACATCAATTAGTCGTTGGACTGAACATTCACTTTAAATTATTGTTTGCGGATTTTTGTCGATTTTCAAATTGAGAATACAAAGGAAAAGAAATGGGAAGTGGGTTCATTTTCATTTTAAATTGACATAAATCTACTCGTTTTACATGAGAAGACTGTTTGCCGACTAGACATATTATTCCACACAGTTTGATATATTAAATTGATGACATTACAATACAATCTCCCTAAATAATTAGGTTAAACCCGATTGAGCGAAAATGTAAATTAAAAATATATTAAAAATTATAGTATTATCCATAGTTTATGATATCATACAAACTATAAGATTACGATTGATGCAAATAATAAGATTATGAATTATGAATATATGATATGGGGAAATATAAAATGTTGTTAACCCACCCGTTTGCCACATGATAAATCAATAATCATTTCCCCCCTCCCCCCCCCAAAAAAAAATTTGAGGGCAACTACAATCAACGAATTGCTGTTAACAGCATATTAGCCATCCCCATATGATGTATGTCAAATATGTTAAAGCATAAGTACTTAAACGAAATATTAAGTTATAAACAATTTATATGTGAAAGTTATAATAATAGTAATAGTAATACTTCGTAATAATAAGAAGAAGAACTAAAATAAAAATAGAGAAAATCGCGACAATAGCCAATTTTCGTTGCGATTGTATCAAAATAGCTAAGTTTTTTCGGATTAACACAAAATATCCAACAAAATTGCATTAAAAAACCAAAATTGCAATAAGAAATGCAAAATTGCCACAAGAAATGAAAAATCGCAACAAGAAATGCAAAAAAAAAAAAAAAAAGAAAGCAATAAATGTCAAAATCGCAATTCGCAACTCGCAATTCACAATAGTTTGACTTTGACTTCTTTTTTTTTTTATGAAGATACCAGTTTATTATATATAGTACATGAATACAAAGCTTCAAATATATAAGAAACATACTAGAAACATATTAATAATCCCCTAAGTTAATAGTCCCGAAAGGAGATCGATTGTGAAGTCAATTTTGATTTCTTTATTGATTTTGATAAAGATCCATACTCTTTCAGTGGAGGATCTTCATCAAAATCAAAAAGGAAATCATCTTCTTTTGATTCACAATCGACTTCACAATCATCTCCTTTCAAGACTATTAACTTAGGGAATTATTAGTATGTTTCTTATGTATTTAAAGCTTTGTATTCATTACTATGTAATAAACTAGTATCTTTATTTAAATAAAAAAAAAGAAGTCAAAGTCAAAGTCAAACTTGTTGCGAGTTGTGATTTTACGTTTCTTGTTGCGATTTTATTGGCTATTTTTTGATAAGTTAAAAAAACTTGACTAATTTTGATACGATCGCAACGAATATTGATTATTGTCGCGATTTTCTATATGTAATTATATCATTATATAATAATCATAGACAATGGTGGTTGTAAACTCTAAAGCAAATCAAAATCAGGTCCAGGTGCACAATCTATTTTTGTCGGTAAGCTAGAGCATTCTCAATCCAAATGTACGTGATAGGGCGTGTGACTTTCGTTTGGGCCATGGCGGCTAGCGCTTCTAAGTTGAAGACGATCATACATTTTTCATGAAAACCTGGCTGACTCTGGCTAATGATAAATATATTATATATCACAGGATCACGCCAACCAACCCGTTCTCCGTTGAAGAAAACATATACATATACATTATGTTAAATTTTCGCAAAGGGTTTCCTTTTGCGATGTCGTGGCTTCGAGGCTGGTTCCATGTTTGCCGTTAAAAAAACATATACCTCACATTTATATATTTTATTATCAGCTAAATTTCTATCTATATGAATGGACTAAACAAAGCGAGATAATGTCACTTTATGGTATGTACATCATAAGTTATATATTTGTATATGAAACACTTTTTTAAACCTTTTATATATCTTTCGATCAATAATTGTTGTTAATGCTCAAATACCTTTTTGAGGGGACAAAAGCTACACTCCCATTATACACCTTTAATTTGATTTTACCACGACTTTGTCTAGTATATATATACGTGTCGCTTTAAGCGAGTTATGTTTTTTTTTAAAAGAAAAAATCATCCAAAACGGTTTAGCACAATGCTGAATAATCTATATCTAGATTATCTTATATAGGAGGAATATTTTATTTTATTTTTAAGAAAAAATGATTTGAACCGACAAGAATATCCCTTTTCTTTAAACATTTCTACCTAATATACCTATAGTACCCTTAAATCTCAATTACTCATTTTTCTCACTCTCCTCAAATCTCAACAACTCATTTTTTCTCTCTCCTGTATAAATCATTTTATTTTTCTAATTCATTCAAAATCTTTTATCACAAAAACCGTATATCGATAAATTATAAAAATTGTATGAGTGTTCTTAAAATTTAATGTTTTTTCATTAGAGATGTCTTTCGATATACTTTCAATGAATTTTTACTCCGATGGCGGAGCCCATACGGCTAAGGCATTTCGCTATCGCACTCTATGACTTATCACCTTCCAAGACCTATCACCCCCACCATCTCACCGCCGCAACACGGAGGTACCATTTCTCGTATATATTAATATATATATATATATATCAATTTATACGTACTAATTTATAATTATTACCCATGCAATATGTCGGGATAATCAAAAATCATAGTGTTAGAACTGTTGATAAAAAAAAATAAAATCAAAACAAAAAATGATGATGACATAGCAATGAAATGTGAGAGGTGAGTGGCTATATTTCCATTACTAGTTTTTAGGCCAGTCCATGGATAGATAATCTTAAAATATATATATATATATATACTATGTATTTTACCCACACGATGTACGACTATTTAAATTAATTGCTCGATAAAGTTTTTATCACTATTATTCATTTTGTAGATACGTATAGTAAATATAAGTAAAACAATATATGTAAGGTAAATTGTAAAGCATGTTATTAAAAAAATGTCATTAAAGCAAATTAATATGTAAAATAGTAATATGACATGATTAATCACAATGTGCATACATATATCATGTTTATTGTTATGTTTAACCACAAAATATATAGATGTTTCTTTAATATACAAAAGAACTATAAAATATGTCATACCGGTCTAAAAGGAAAAACTTGTTCAAGGAGTCTAGGGACGTAACCTATTGACGAAATTATCATCTTCGTATAAATATCAATGTAAATAAAAAATACAACCACTCTTAAATTAAGACTATTAGGGCTATGTGTAAATTGTAACCTACACATCATCATCATCGTGTAAGTTATACAACTTACACATGTGTAAGTCATGGTGGCGGTGGTCGCCGTCACCGAAGGACCATGGTGGTGGTCGGAGATGATCATGGTGGTGGTGGTGGTGGTCAGAGATGGTGAAAAATGAATGAATGAGATTTGGTTCTAATGGTCCTAAAATAAGGAGTGATCCTAAAATAATTTCCCCCTAATCAACTATATTCATAAACACACAGTGTCATCTAATATCACAAATACATAGATAGATGGTTATGCATATACAATACAGTATTGATTCATAACAATAATCAAGCTCTTTCTTTTGATTTATATAGATTAGTAATGCAAAAAAAATTATGAAGATTTTAGGCTACAACATGATTTATTGGGTTAAAAGGATATCATTTATCTAATTAGAAGATTGAAATTCTAACAATGAAGAAATTATATTATATTATATTATATACATATATTTATAAAATTAAATACATTGTTATCTTTGCCTAAAAATTTGATCTAATTATAAGTAAAAGTATTTTTCTTTCATAAAGCATAACAAACATATTTTTTCTTTTAATACTACTAATTAATTAATTATTACAAATATTTAAAAAGTAAGAAGCTATAATTTCTCAAAGATATAGCACATCTTTATTTGTATTTAATATTATTTTATACTTGATATGATTTTATAAAATTTATATATATGTTTATTTAATATTTTTTTGGGGATATATGTAAATAAGATAGATAAATAATGCCAAAAAATATAGAGATGCCATGTAAGATTAAATCTTATGTGGCAATGTTATAAGGTAGTTTTAAGTTGAAGATGTTCTGTAATCATCCGGTTAACTACTCTTATAATAATTATATATATATATATATATATATGGGAGCCTTATTTTGAGAACCCATTTTTTTGTGGGAACCTTGAGAACTTTTAAATTATATATTAGATCACATGTTTTTTTGTTCATTTACATGTGAAACATTATAAAAATACATTTTGTAGAAAAAAGTTTTTTTCAAAACCTTATATATACCCATTTGTTTACATGTGAATGAAAACGTGAACATATTCATTCACAAGTTCACAAAATGCTATTTTGAAGGTTTTGTAAAAAAGTTTCTTCTACAACATACTTTTTTATATCATTTCACATGTGAATGAACAAAAAAAAAATGTGAACAAATAAATTATTTAAGAGTTCTCATGGTTCTTACAAAAAAAATGGTTCTCAAAATAAAAAAAAACTCTCTCTTTCTCTCTCTCTCTATATATATATATATATATGTATGTATAAGGGTGTATTATTTTAAAACTAATATTAAATTAGGACCATTAGGACCAAATCTCAATCATTCATTTCTCTCCCCCTCTCCTCAAATCTCAAATTCCGTTTTCTAGAATCCGGCGAAGGCGACATCTCCGACGACATTTCTGGCAAGAATCAGTTTCGTTCTCCGATGGATACGGTACATGTGTTGCCCTCATCCGTTCTAAAGGGGTTTTTACCGGACGCATATGAGAATCATAGTTGTTTGATGGGCGGCGATCCAAGATTTGGTGACGGTTTGATACGGGACGAGCGTAGCCCTCGCTGACGGCGCCGACGTTGTAGCTGTGGTGGTCGGAGATGGTGGTGGTGTCGGTGGTTGTCTCACCGGAGAAGAAAGAAGGAGGAGGGGGAGGTGGTTGCCGGAGATGATTGTGCTGGCCGGAGAAGAATGGAGATGAAGGAGAGAGGGGTGAGAAAAATAATGAGTGATTGAGATTTAAGGAGTGAGAGAAAAATGAATTATTGAGATTTTGGTCTTAATGATCCTAATTTAAGATTAATTATAAAATAACTTTTTCATATATAAATATATATATAAATGGTAAATAACAATTTAGGTTGTATATATAATAATTTTTTTGTAGAGTTTTAAGGATAGTATATATCTTTAACATTTAAAAGGAATCTTTTTATAGGAAAATATTTATTATAGAGTTTTAAATATAATTATGCATTTAACAAGTGGAAAAAAAATCTACAAAGAAGTAGAGAGCTTTTAGAGTAATTAGGAGGGAGTTTTAGGTGCAAATAGAGCTTTTAGTAATGTCAAGTGTACCCACAACTTTTTCTTTTAGTTATAGGATAGATACACCTTTAATTTAATTTAACAACTTTGTCAATTATATATATAGGTGTCAACTTCAAATAATTCATTTTAAGGAGTTGATAACTAATGTTATGAGGTTATTGGTTAGAATCAATTTTATTAACTCAAACTTTCTTTAAAATATAAAAATATGCATTAATGATTCATATAAAAATATTATTTTCTCCGTCCTACCAGATTTGTCACATTTTAAATATTCAAAGTCTTTATTTGTTTTAACTTTAATTTTAAATATATATTTTTTGTGTTATATAATACTTGATGAAAATTATACTTTATGAAAATATATCTCAAACTCAATCAATTCATATAAGTTTAATTAAATATTATATAACAAAAACAAAAATATTTAATATGAAAATTAGAAAATAAAAAATTCAAAATTCAAAACATAACATTTTTAGTGGAGGGAGGAGTAATTATTAGAATCAATTACTAAATGTATTTGTTGATTATTTAAGAAATATTAAATTCATTAGATACATACCGTATGCATTGGGATAGTGATTTTTTTTATTTCATTTCGATTCAAATGTGTGAGAAAATTTTAATTAAATATTTTTAGATCTTCAACCTCCTATTCATAAAAATACCTTTTAACTAAATCCCTTTATTTAAAAAAAAAAACTCGTCCAAAAGGGTTAGGACAAAGCTGACTATATAATGTACTAATAATATGATGTACTAATAATTTGGTTGACTGAAAAAGAGAGAATAAAACAGTCAAAGATTTTAACAAGATTTTATATAAATTAATATGCATGAATAGTTGGATACTGATAAAAGTTGGTCGGCGGGTGGCAATAGTTTCGGGCCTACGCCAGTTTGGCTTTTCTCCAGCGAGCTGCCGCCACAGAAATTACACGTACTACACACCGTCATATACACATTTGTAGTTGGTAATTTTTATAGTAACACCTTGCCAGGTTGAATTTAGTAATATGTTAGAATCCTGTGAGTAATTAGTATAAAATTTAAGTTTTATACTAATATATGTCTTAGTTGTTCGCTTATATAATCTTTATCTTTACATTTTTATAAAAGAAATGACTTCTTTTTATTTTAAGTAATTCGACCTTTAAATTATCATAATTACTCTTTACTTTTTATGTTTTGCTTTTAATTAATTATAATTTACACTCTAAACCTTTATTTTTTATAATTAACACTTTAAGCTCTTATCTTCTAAAAAATTTCACTATCACAATTACATCAACCTAAACCACTTGACACCGCCACCACCACCAATAATACCATCACCGACACCACTAGACTGTCTTCCCCACCACGGCCACCGCATTGTGCGGGTACCATGCTCGTGTTTAATTAGTTGGTTCGCTCTCATCAATACTATATTATATAAAAAAAACAACACTTTATTTTTGTAAGTGCTAAAATATGTAACATTTTCACTTAGCACTGTTAAAGTATTTTCACATTCACTATATTCTTAACATTAATAATTAAATTACGCTATCATTCCTTTCCCTTCTAAAATATTCCCATTAACCCTTTAAATTAATTATTTTTACATCAATAATTGATGTGTCGTATTTTATACTCATTTCCCACAATTAATTTAGTTGCTTTCGTATAATTTTTGAATCTTTTTCGTATACATTTGGTGCATTTAAGGTGTTTGTTAGTATTTCAGGCTACTGACAGGTACTTGAGCATATTTCTGGAAGAAACGACATTTTTGAGGCAAAAGAAGTGTTTACAGAAGTTGTACGAGTTCCGAGGCTGTATTTGGAGTAAAGTCAACAAAAGTCAAACTGAAAAGTCATCCATTGCGCCGCAACTAGCTGTTGCGCCGCAGCCAGAAAACAGAAAGATAAGTTACGCCGCAACTACCCTAGTTGTGCCGCAACTCCTTCAGTTTCAATCCAGCACCGGGTCAATGAAAGTTAACAGTCAAAGCGAGTTGCGCCGCAACTAGTGCCGAATCTGGAGGATTATTTGGGGAATATATAAGCTTGCAAAAACATTCTTTTAACCCAATTTTACTTTCCTAGTCATTTTTGGAGCTCTTTGAATTAGTTTTTCATCAGATTTATCATCTTTGAAGATCTTCATTATGATTGGACGATTTACATTGTTCGCTTTCATTTATTTGCAATTGGTAACGATAAATTCTCTTATTTTGATTTTTTATTTTAATTTTAATATGAATAGCTAATTACTTTATCATCCATTTTGATAAAATGAGACAATAGGTAGGAATTGCACTATTTTATGAATTCAAAGTTGATTTCAATTATCGTTGTGTCGAGATCTTGATGATTTGATTCTTTATTAAAAAAATTTATGATGTATGTTCTTCGTTAGTGGTACTAATTGAACATTTATGTGATTTAAATTAATTATCTTTAATCAATTGTCACTAATTTATGGTATGATAGTGAATGTCATTTTGATAAAAGGAATCATTTTGTCAACGTGTTGAACAATGGTTGGTGGTACCACATTACCTTCACATAGATACAATTGTTAATTTGATAATCAAATAAACTAGTTGGTTAGGGAAATTGTTTTAAGCTTGGTGGTACTGACTTTTACAAAGGAACCGATTAATTAGGTGATTGAAATAATTTTACAAACATTGCTGGTACCAGTTTGTGGCTTTATTTTGTCACTATTATCGTTATCAACTTAATTGGATTTGAACTTCATGTATGTGCAATCTAAGCATGTTGTCGAGCGGATTCGAGATGGATGCCTGTTAAATTACTGTTTTCACAAACTCTCTTTTCGATTAATCCTAAGGGATTACTATCTAATTTTACTAACTAATCGCAAAGTGACAACTCGGTCACAAAACCCCCTTTTACTTGAACTACTTTGTTTTAACAATTGCTTTACTGAGACCTTGTGATCAACCTCGGATTATTGTATGCGATCAGGTTCACTGCATGTGAGTGTGTTGTAGTCAGTCTTTTGGTAATTCGTGTTTATAAATTTTATTACTCAATTTCACAAATCAATAATCTAAATTACTCGACACCGTATCTATCACCAATTGTCGCCCCCATCACCACACTGTTGCCACTACGACAATCGCCGTATTGTGCAGATACCGTGCTAGTTAAAGTAAATTAAAGCAATACATGTACATAAGAGAGTGCATGTCCATTTTATTAGATAAATAATATTGAAAGCTTAGTTACTAAACCGTTAGATAATGGCTCATCGTGACAGTTTAGTGATTGAGATTCGACCCATTTTAAACTATATGATCAATCTAGTAGATAAACAATGAGAATGAATCATTAACACCTAATTAAATTAAGAATATATATCCTTGCTTCCTATGTGAACACATTTTTAATATGATTAAACATTCTTTCATTTTCTGCTAACATACAATTATATAGTTACTTTGGTATATGTTTAATATACATGTGTAAGATACATGGACTTTTTTTAGGTAGACTCATTCTATCTTTCCCCCAGTCCCTAGATATAGATATAGATATATGTGTAAGTTAACTCTGACCATCACCATGATCATCTCCGACCACCACCATGATTTTCGGGCCACCGCGTCACCGGAAAATCATGTGTAAGTTAACTTACACATGATTTTCCGGTGGGCCCGTTGCCGGAAAGTTTTAGTGTTTTTACAAAAAAGTCTTTGTATATCATAGTAGATGATGATAGTGGTGTGTAAGTTACGAAAATTAATGAACTTTTTTGGACTTTTTTTAGGTGGACTCATTTTATCTTACCCTATATATATCTATATCTATATTATAAAACAAATAGAATTTTTGTTGAGAATTTAAAGTTTCCACATTACTTCAAAATCTATTTGTTAAGTCTGGGATTCGCTGAAGGAGACTTGAAAACTGACACACGTCGTCAGCAAGTCTCTAGCAAGTCATCAGCAGATAAAAAGACGTCTTCAGCGGGATGCATGCTGACCTAAGTTTGTCATGGCGGGAAATATTCAAACTACATGAAGACAAAAAGGTCACGTGGTGGTTAACCAACTGTAATTTACCCTGAATGGTAAATGTACATGTTGGACCAAAGCAAGGGTTCTCTTTCTCTCTTACCCGATTTGGTATAGAAGACAATGGGCACATGATTCAAGTATCATGAGCCAATTGGAATTCGACAACCACCATCAAGTCGCAATCAAAGCAGGCAGTGTTGCTCCAAGTCCTCCTCTATATAAAGCAACACAGCCACATTGTATTAAGTGCGTCTTGCCATCTTAAAAGTGAGTGTGTCACTTGTAATTGCCTAAGTTTTTCTTGTTTGTCTAGACTTAGCAATTATCTTAGTTCTTTTGTATTCTTGTAAGTCAAGTGTAAGATCAACCATGTATTCATCGTTTAATCAATGATACATATGATTATCCTTGCATTGATGTATTGCAATAGAACTTTACATTGTTCTTGTTATTTACTTGCTTGCTTACTTTCTTTCTTGTATGCTTAATTAAAACATAAGTTGTGCATTCGTGGACCTTTACTATTTACATCAATAACCTACACTACTTGTCGTCGTCGCCACCACCACCACCGCTGAAGCCACTACTGCCGCCTGCCACCACCTTTACATCGTCACGACCTTCACCATCGCCGCTACCGTCGCATGCCATAAACAACACCGTTGTCATTACACCGTCGCATCGCGCAAGTATCGTTCTAGTATATATATATATACCTTTTATTCATATAGTGATTAACTAATGGATAATGTGTAACTTTTTTTTGATTTATTTTAAAGGTGAATTTCATTGGAAACTTTGTATCACGATTTAACATCAAGAGGTCTAGCATACGCTGTCTTAACCAGATCCACGCTAGAGAGCTCTCTCAAAGTGGAAGTGCCTATTTCAAATATCCAATGGGGAGAAAACTCCATACTAATCCGTCCGAAGGCACGACGATTAATAGGGGTAAACTCTGCCCCCCAGAGTTAACTTTGGTATACCCAAGTTAAGCACTCATAAAAGGACTTAATTCTTATGTCATTCTCAAGACTTGAACACAAACCTCATGTAACAAAGATGACCTTTCAACCATTGAGCTAAAGCTCAAAACTTGGATAATGTGTGATAAGATTTCGAGTATGACATTTGAATACTACCATTTTAGAGAGTTATTTTGTGTACTATATTTAATTGCGTATTAACCCTACCCTATAGGCAAATGACATGGTTTATTCCCAAATGAGCATAGTTTAATCTATAATCAAACTCGCCCATTTGGAAGAATCTCTATATCAAATAAATTGCTTCGGGTTTGAGTGTTACTTATAGGGATTAGTTTCCTAGAATGTAACTATCTTTGACCGAATGTCTATAGTAGGAAAAAACTAAAGTTGTGTGTATTGTATATAAGCAACTCGAAAAAATGTTTATTGTAATAAACATTATTTCAAGTTGTTTACATACAATACATACAACTTTAGTTAGTTCCTACTATAAACATTCGTTCAAAGTTTTTTACATTCTATGAAACTAATCCCTTACTTATAGTATATCCCTTGTGTTTATTGATGAATTGCCTGCAGTTTTGCGAGGTGACAATAATTAATTGATGTCAACGTCACTCGAGATTAAGAATATATAACTCTTTTGTAATATGAGGTCTTAAGCTTTCGGGCCTTGCTTTTAACATATCTTGATCCCCTATTTTATGGAATTGTCTGGAGTTTTATAAGGCGACAATGATTGGTATAGAAAAAAACACTCTAATATTAAAGATAACCCTCTCCATGAATTCATTATATCTATTGAAATTTTTTTATTTTTTATCGTGAAGTTGGGATTATATATTGTGTTACTTTGTATATGGCATTGCCGTACAAGGAGGACAACTTAAAGCTGGATGAGTACACGTGCAGTTGGTATTAATAATGAGAAATGATTAATCCTTTTAATAAAATAGCTTAAATATCTTTTTAACTATTAGATGATACATATAAAAAAATCAGGGGGCAAGATTAGGAAAGAGAATTAGTGGATACCACATGTCATCTTCTTAAAGTATTAGGAGGATTTTTAGGCTATTTTGTTAGAAGGATTAGTCATTTTCCGTCAATAATATAAACTTGGAAAATGATTAATCCTTTTAACTAATTAACCCAAAAATTCTTTTTAATTATGAGATGATGCCATGTAGAAAAATTAGGGATAAAATTAGAAAAAAGAATTAATGAATAATACATATCACCTTATTATAATTTAGAAAAAGTTTTAGGCTAATTTTAAAAGGATTTATTATTTTCAAATAAACTTGATTGAAGATACATGTTAAGTTGAAGATAAAAACAAAAGTTGTCTTTTGGGTCCACGGTACGTCGGTACGTCGACTTAATCATTCAGTCAATCTTACCAATTTCCAGCTAATAAAATATACTTTTATATTTAAAGCTTGCCATGAGATATACAGACGGATTAGTGATAATTTAACATATCTTCAAATTCTGTTTTTTTTTTAAATCAGATTTTATGCTTTAAGTTTCAAACTTTTTTGACGCATAGTTTAACGTTTTATTGTATTTTATAATCATTATAATTACCGTTTGTTGTTGTAATTGTGATGTTTAACGTTTGACTACTTTAATTCATTGCGTTAGAGCTTAGACCTTTTAGTTTATTGATTTGTTTACTAAAAGTTTAAGACAATTTCACACCAACCAAATCAATTATTAGTGTCGACACTAAATTATCCTTGTGGCGAAGTGACATCCCATATCTTTTAGGGTGTGACTCCAGCTTACCCATTTATTTCCTCAAATTTATTTAATTAAGTTAGTAACATATAATTAAGGTTAGATGTTATGTGAATTGATTTAAAGAAATTATTCATAAAATGTGATCAACTAGATTAAATTTCGTACGTTGCACGGTAAAAAATATATAATTATTAGCTGAAAATAAGATTTAATAATTCAAAATATATCTCCATATAAAAACTATATATATACGACATTTGCATAATAATAACCTCATACCAAGAATGATAAATTATTTTTATCTCATAAGTTTGTTATTAAACAAACTACTTAAACAATAATGAATAACGTAATATAAAATCATTAAAGTAGTCATAGATAATAGAAAATTACAGTATTTGTTTAAAAAAAAAATCTATGCTGTTGTATTATAAAACATTAATTATTCAATTAAGATACAATATAATAGATATAAAAAAACATATCTATACTAATAATCTTTTTTATTTTGGTAATGTTAAAAATATGTAATATTTTCATTTGGCACCCCTTAAAAATACTTTCACACACACCACTTCCTTAACATTAATGATTAAATTACACTATCAATCCTTTATGTTTTAAAATATGTCCATTAACCTTTTACATCAATTATATACACAACTCAACGTCGCTCCATCACCAACCGTTGCCCAACCATCACACCGTCATCGTTATGACTATCGCCGCATCGCGCGGATACCGAGCTAGTATCTAATTAAAAAGATTATGATATAATAATAGTAATGGATAATAATTAACTTAATAAAAATGATGGTACGTATAAAAATAAGGAGTCTAGCTATCTAGATATGATAAAATGCTATCATTAGTAAAGAAAAATATGATATATAATCAAATTATTATAATTAACTTTTGTATTTTTAATGATAATTAATGATGAATAGAATTAATGATTAGGAATAATTATATGACAAGGATAAAGGGATAAACACATGACAACTTAAAATTAGAAAATTAATGAAAAGATGATACCTCATAGAAAATCCTAAATGACATATTCTTACAAATGTCAACTAAACAAAAATATATATCATATTTTAGTTATATAAAGAGAAGAGGGAGGTAGCTTCGTGTAATTTTATAACAAATTTGTCGAATTTATATAAAAGGATAATGCATATAAACGTCACATGTTTATTAATTCTTTTTCCTTTGGGCCACTCATTTATCAAAAAAAGAGAGAAAATTACGTCAGTAGCCGATTTTCGTTTCGATTCTATCAAATTAGCAAAGTTTTTTTGGATTATCACAAAATAACCATGAAAATCACAATAAACTGACAAAATCGCAATAAGATCTTCAAAATCGCAATGAGAACATCAAAATCGTAATAAGATTTTGAAGAACCGCAACGAGATTCTACAGAATCGCAGTGTGATTATGATAATCTCGTAGAGATTCTTTCTCTATTAGATTCTGCAGAATCTCTACGAGATCTTTCTGCAGAATCTCTACGAGATTATCATAACCACATAGAGATTATCATAATCGCATTGCGATTTTGCATAATCTCATTGTAATTATGAAGTTCTCATTGCGATTTTGTCAGTTTATTGCGAGTTTTTTGGTGAGTGTTTTTGGCTATTTTGTAAAAATCCAAAAAAAATTGGCTAATTTAATATAATCGTAATGAAATTTAGATAATAAAGTGATTTTCTAAATAAAAAAAAATTATGGGCCGTCAAAGTTTCTATTTCATTTTTTATTTCCCAACTTCGGCTGACATTACATAATTTTTATTTTTTTCAATTTGTAAAAAGTATCGTTAGTTCTAATATTGTTAAATGTATATAGCAAAAATAAAAATACAAATATTGAATCAATTATTTTATAAACCATAGTACCATTCAAAGTGCTCCATAATTGCTATTTGATTTGACATATTACTTTATTTTGACCATATATAAGACATATATGTTATTGAAAAAAATAAATTAAATAGCCATTAAAGAAACTAGAAATGGTACTCACGTAATGCAGCGGCGGTGGCAGTGGAAGCGGCGACGATTATTGGTGGTGACGACAGCAAGTGTGAAACAACTCAACCCAATTTAATCAAAAAGTAGTAACTTTTTTTTTTACCTGGAGTGCGTCGCACAAAAAGACCAGTGACCTCGTGTAAAAATTCTTGCGAATATATGTGCGTCACACAAATCAAGTCTGGCCATTGGTACGCCGAACCTCATCCAGGTGTGTCGCACCTGGGATCTCGTCTGCATAAAATTTTCATTATACACTTGACTTAAACTTGAAAACATTACAACTCAAAATTACAATTGTCAAAACAATATTTACCTGTTTCTAAAAAACAATTTAAGACAACACACAAAAATTAAAAATTTCGACATGACCGTTTCGTAAAATATTTGTTAAAACCTGTTATGGATAATGAGTTTTCAAAATATATTCAATCACAATCAAATTCTTTTATATTACAAAATGACCTATTAGGAATGACCAAAAACTCCTTAATTCTTACACTTGACATAATCAATAATTAAACTAAAACATTTAAATGTACAATGAGTCAAAAGTTTAAAGGGGTCTCTGCGGATACTATCAACATTACCATTTTTCGCATTTAGTTAAAACATTCAATCCATAAATTAGCTTCGAACTTCAACAACTTGTCTTTGTTTCCACATCCAGGACAACCAATAAAAATGGTAAACAGCTAAAAGATAAGCAAAACTTAGTGAATAATCTTGCATACGTTTATACACACGAATTAGGGCAATGCATAAAGGTCTATTGCATATAGCTTATGACACCATCGTGCCAAATCTATAATACTCACATTTGTGCCAACGCATTACATGGATCCATATAAGCAAATGATTACAATATCAATAAACAATATCAATGTTCCATATGAGTTATATCTCAAATGTCCCACATGGACTATGACCACTACTTAGGCCCGTAATCAAAGACGACCACTACTTAGGCCCGTAATCATAAACGACCACTACTTAGGCTCAACGCCAAATCAATTACCACACACGGAATCCATCATCATTTGGTAATTGACCCAAGGCATACATAAAAATATGCAAGAAAACTCACCGCCTTCACGACCACAAATCAACAATTAAGAAAACCACATGAACATAATATACAAGCTTTAAACCTAGCAATAATCACAAGTACATATAAGATCATCAATCACATATTAGGCCACCTAGCCAAAATCATTAGCATTTTAACACCCAACCCATCTTTTACAATATCATATTAGTCTTGGGTTGGTTCACAAAATATAAATATCTTATATCTGTTAGGTCCAGTTTCAATGGACTCACTTCAGACTTGAAGACTGGAGCTCTACTTAAGATTTGTCCAGAAGTTATGAGAAGCCCAGTGAACTATCTACTTGTACAGGAATCTGGATTTCACTAGATTAGTTCACTGAACTTTACTCCAGTCGAATTCATTCCACTGAAGACATTCTCACTGAAGTTGAAGACTGAAGTGTGAAGACTGACAAATGGTGGGGCCCATTGATAGTCTTACCAGATCTCCTGACTGGATTCCTTGTCAGTGTTCTAGACCTTACAAGTATGAACACTGATTACGAGGAATTGACTTGCTTACCTTTACATGCTTTTACCCAGATAATCCATTTGTCCTTTGTTAAAAGTTCATACACGCGTGTAAAGGTGGTTGGTTAAAGTACAACAAGTCACATCTATATGACTTTATTCATGTACTTTAATCAATGCATTTAAGGAATAAATATTATATCCTTAAATGTATATAACTTTATTTGTCGGCAAAAAGAATTAAATATTAATTTTTTTTGCCTATAAATACCATGTCATTTCCCTCGTCCAAATTACACTTTTGCAATTTGGTTCATTTGCCTAAATACTCTCGATCTTAACAGTTATACTTCACAACTTTAAGTATTTCGATCAAAGGAGTTTATTTAGCAAATATAGATCACTTGTAATTCATAGGTTGTTTAGATACTTACTTTTGTATTATGTAGGTTCCACAACAACCTTATATTTTATTTAACATCAATAATTGAAATACACTTGAAAATTACATTGTGTCTCACCACTTAAATACTTGTTTATTTAGTTATTGCTTAAGTATCGTATTACGTTATTTATATTCTTGAATTTATACTTATCGTAATACTAGTCTAATCTAGTGCTTACTTGACTTGTTATTCTACACTCTTGAGTTAAACCATCGAGTGAGGAACTTCACAATATCTTTATCATAAGGCCAAATTCACTTATAACAAAATCATCATTTTAATATTCAACTAGGCTGTCTTCAAACAAGCATAACTCAAGTTCTACTCACTCTTTTTACTTGATTCTAGTGGCCAAATTTAGATGACACATATATCTACATTTTATCTTGAGAAAATCGCGACAATAGCCAATTCTCATTGCGATCGTACCAAAATAGCCAAGGTTTTTCAGATTATCACAAAATAGCCAACAAAATCGTAACAAAAAATGAAAATCACAACAAAAACACGAAAGTGCAACAAAACACTCGAAATTGCAACAAAAAAAATGCCAAAATCGCAACAAAAAATGGAAATCGCAACAAAAAACACGAAATCGCAACTCACAGTTCGCAACAACTTGACTTTGACTTTTTTTTAAAGGATACTAGTTTATTATATTAGACATGAATACAAAACTTCAAATAAGCCCTAAACTTTCATTAACTTTAAAAACACAATACAACTAAATAAAACATAACATTTATTTGAAACATAAAACATTAAGAAATTAAAACACACAAAACATTAACCTACAACACAAATACATAAAAAGTAGTTTATGAGATGAAGAAATAAGTTGCTCTGGAACAACTTGACTGTGCGGTTACCACCTTGGAGCATTTCATCATAACTGCCAAAAAAGTTTATGAAATGAAGAAATAAGTTTGTCTTTTAATAATGTGTTCTACGAACTATTATTATGCATGTTTCTCTTAGTAAGTTTGTAACGTTTCTTATGCATTTGTGTTGTAGGTTAATGTTTTGTGTGTTTTAATTTTTAATGTTTTATATTTTAAATAAATGTTATGTTTTATTTAGTTATACTGTGTTTTTAAAATTAATTAAAGTTTGGGGTTTATTTGAAGTTTTGTATTCATGTCTAATATAATAAACTAGTATCCTTTAAAAAAAAAAGTCAAAGACAAACTGTTGCGAACTGCGAGTTGCAATTTCGTGTTTTTTGTTGCGATTTCCATTTTTTGTTGCGATTTTGGCATTTTTTTTGTGATTTTGGTATTTTTTGTTACGATTTCGCGTTTTTTGTTGCGATTTCGCGTTTTTTGTTGCGATTTTCATTTTTTGTTGCGATTTTGTTGGCTATTTTGTTACGATCGCAACGAAAATTGGCTATTGTCACCATTTCTCTTTTATCTTTAGTGACCAACATGTGAATTGTCATTTAAAAGTAATTTCTGCTCGTTTTAAAAACATAAACAATTTTTGTTCTAACTGACAAAAATAGATTTGACGACACTGACTTCAAATAATCATAACTTGAGTTCTCCACCATATTTTAACCCCATTCCAATAGCCACTTCAAGTAAAACACATATAGATACATTTTATCTTCAGTGACCAACACAAGATTTGACCTGTATGAGTATGTTATACTCGTTTCATAAACAAACACAGATTCGTTTCTCCTGCAAATTCAGAATGACTACAATGACTTCAAAAATTCATAACTCCAGTTCTACTCCACCTTTTTAACCCATTCCAGTAGCCACTTCGAAATGACACTTAAACCTACATTTTCTTTATAGGAATCTACAAGTGAATAATCTGATACATGGGTATTTTACTCGTTGCAAAATCAGAGGCATAATCTGTCAAATGTTGTTCTAACTAACATTCATCAAAATTTTCATGCAACCCAACTAGAAACCTCTAATTTGGTTAAATTTTAAGAACCCCAAGTTGTATTGAATCAATTAACTTATTTTAAGAAACCCCCAATTTCCCAAATTCAAGAACCCTAATTTTAAATGATAATTTAGCAAGAATCAAAATTAGGTTAATGAAATCTTACCTTCAAGGAAATAACAAAAATTGAGATTGAAATAACACCTTTCTTCTTCTATTTTTCTCTTCAAAATCAGTCCACACACCACCACCACACGACCTCCACTTTCCAATTTTATGAAATAAAAGAAGATAATTACTATTGTTCTTGATAAAGCATTTTCTATAATTCAGTGGGTATTTACCCACTATTTGCTAAGGTTTCAACTAAATTAACCCCGTATCTAAAAACAAAATATTAAGAAATTCTTTTAATGTCAAAACTATAATAAAGGTTAATTTTTACTGGCTTAAAAAAAAAGTTAGGATATTACAACTCTCTCCCACTTGGAATGGATCACGAGACCTCGTGATCCAAGCCGCATATACGATATAACATTAACATATACCATATTCTTCCATGCTTTCATAACACTTTGCACCATTATATAGTCTTGATTTACCCTCTTCTTAAAATAATTCATCACAAGGCCAAAGACACCTTGACATTGCCTTATTTAAGCTCATTTTGAAGTTCGATTTCTTTTAAAAGTACACGGGAAAAACTTGATGGTTTAATACGTCATAAAACGAGTAACGTGAAAGATAAAATAATTTTGTGAAAGGTTTTTGGACAATTCCACTCAATCAGTAATCTTGTCGTCTCGAGCATGTATTCTAAAAGAACCATTAAGACAAGATCTAGCTTCTTCGCATGCGGAATAGTAAAACGCCACTCTATATTATATAAATACCAAAATTGATCTGGATAAGTTTCTCTCTTTTATCCACATAAGATTCTTGCTGATCACGACCCGCTTCAAGTTATTATGTTATTGGTTTAACTTTCTTAGTTGATGTCATGTCCATACTCATGTCGTACAACTCCATTTCCCTAGTTTAGTGGGTATTTACCTGCTATCCACTAAGGTTCCAACTAAGTTAACCCCGTATCCAAAAACAGAATACTATCAAATTATTTTAATGTCAAAACTATAATAAAGGTTTAATTTTATTGGCTTTAAAAAAAATTTAGGATGTTACAATGTGGTATAGGCAACTGATGCAAAGGGATTACTGGAAATATTTTAGAAGTTAAAGAACTGGTGGTGTAAATTAATTCGTTAAAGATAGAAAGATCATTCCATATCTACCTCTTTTTAGATGAGATTCATTAAAGCAGTTTGATCAATTTGCATCATTTTTTCTTTTCACTTTATAGAAAGGGTGAAAAAAATGGAGAGGGGGTAAGAGAGAATTTTATAAGGTTGTTATTATTTGAAAAATAAAATTTTTGTGAAAACTAGAAAACTGGCCAAAACACACTGTGATCTGAATTTAACACAATATGTTTTTAATTTTTTTTTTTAGAAAACACATTGTGTTAAGTTCATATCACAGCGTGTTTGAACAGTTTTCTGATTTTCACTCGCTATAAAAAACATTGTGATTTAAAACTTAACACAATGTGTGTTTAGATTACACAATAAAAACACATTGTGTTTTGGAAACCACAATTAAAACACATTGTGTTAGATTCATATCATAGTATATTTTAGCCAGTTTTTTAGTTTTCACATAAATTTTAGTTTTAAAATGAACATATCACTTATAAGGAAATATAGATCAAAGTGGATTGAGGCAACTATCACCAATGTTACAAGCCCATGAAGGATGGCGAAGATAAACCAAGACCCCAAACAAGCCTTTATATAATATATGCAAAAAAACAAGCATAACTTGCACCAAACTAGCCAGTAGCCACCAATTGTACTTGTTGGATTCAATACCCAGGCACCTAGCTACATTACACCACATACCGTGTACAAGTTAATTTGTGTGAAACTGAGTTTGAACCATGAAAATGAAGATCCAAATCGTAGGACAACAAATCGCTTTTATATGAAAGGGTGATATCTTATTTGTTAATCCGATTAAACATATTTTTACAAACTGACCTGGGGTTTGTGCTCAGATCCGACACTGACACTATTTATTTTTACAATTTTCTAGGTAAAACATATTCAGGTATATCTTAGGATGAGGGTCTGGCTATAATCAAACCACATTAGGTTTAGTATATGCTTGCAACTTTACATTTCCCTGAACTTTTCAGTTTTACTAGTTAATGACCATTCTAACTCCAACCCAATTCATTTCGTAAAAGTTTTGTTGGCTTTTTACAGTTTACTATAAGAGCCCAGTTGTGGCTAGATTTGGGCTTTTTGTAGTCCAAAAGATATATCTATACATTGGTCAATCCAAAGAAGAGAATAGACTTGTCAAGGTAGTAGAACTTGCCCAATTGCCCAAACATATATAAAAGTTTGAACTACTTGTGAAACGTTATTGGGCTCATGGTTATACATTCCCTTTTATAGATTTGATAAAGCGAATTCTTAACCACATTGGAATATAGACTACCATTTTTTTGTTATTTAACGTTGAACCATTGGGTTTGTTATTTGTTCAGTGGGACTCCAACAAACCCAAAGCAATCGAGGGTGTCGTGTCAACTGAATAAATAGGTTGTCTCCAAGTTATTTAAGAATAATCTTGATTTTCCAAAGAATCTTTGATGTATAGATCTTGTCCATTTTAATTGATTGTAAAAGGTGTAAAGGTTGAGTGCTTTATGCAAACTTGAATAGTTGTACATACAAAACCACACTGATAATTTTCCCCTATTGCGTTATTACCGAAAAGAAACATTTTTAACACCATTACTTCCATCCACGGGCCAGGATTGCATCAGGCCCAAGTATGAGTCTCAAAATTTGCTCATAGCCTAGGTATTACAGTTAGTTTCACACCATAGCTGTACAGTCTCTTCTCGTTTAAAGCTTTTAAACCTTATAAGGAAAAGTAAAGATTGACCAAGCTGCAGGACTAGTATTGACCGATTTGAGCTTGTCGGTAAATTTGCTGAAGCCTGGGACAGCATATACTAGCGACTGTCATTACCAGGGCGTGTTTTGCATCACTGGACATATGATGCATATGTAATGGTATGTTATGCTAGATATAAGCGATATGTGAAAAAATGATTAGTCATGTTAGATTGTTAGACATGAGCGATACGTGACAAAATGATTAGATGGTTGTAGGCGAAACCGGCAATCTTTAAGGACTAGTCAAGGCTTGTTTGGTCAAGTACTTTATTTTGCTTAAGAAACGAGTTATATTAGAAAAAAAGTCCAAACTAAAGTTATGAATCTTTCAATTGAACATACTTCAACATATGAAAATGTATCATATATATTGTTGTAACCTGCAAGATTTCTTTAAACTGGCAGTTCTGATCATATGCTTTCAAATCAGATCCCAAAAAAACTCTTGATAATTCACAATTGATACATTAAAAATCAAGCTCATTATTCCATTAGCATTCATATTAATAACCTTCTATATATATCATGACTTCATGAGCTAAACGAATACCAGTAAGATCGATGTCTGCTTGCTTTATCTGTACAAATTGAGTGAACCTATGAGTACTCAAGATTTTTCAACTGTTCTGTTGTTTCCATTACCAGCTCGTGTAGTAATGAACCTCTGAACTTTGACTCGGGTTCCATTAGCCGGCTTACTTGACTCTATCCCAATAAACTTGTCACGAATGTCTTGTGGAATGCCATTTTCATCAGAAAAGCTAATGTTTGACTTTTTTATGGCCAAAGATCCATCTTCATTCATATTCATTTGACCATATTGTCGAAGTGAAAGGGTATTATTGACATTTTCCTCCTTTAACTCCACTTCCTCGACTTCTTTGGAGTACCGTGGAATCTCACCCTCTTCACCGGGGTTTGTTACATCTTCTAAAGTCATACCGGGGTAAGCAATGGGGGTTGACTTTGACTCTAACAATCCAGCACTCCCCTTCCGCCCCAAAATGTTGGAAATTCCCTCACTGCTGACTTGCCTCACCGGCCTACTGCTGCCATTTGGTTGACTGATCTGGTACAATAACCAAAGGCTGAAGGCCGCAAATAATGCAAACTGAAGCACGTGTTTTGCCAGAAATCCCTTAGGCCGATTGCTTCGAGGTGTAGATTGGTAATTGGACATCATCTGCATAATATTATAAATCTGAGAAAATTTTTAAGTTTCTACAATACTCTGCAACGGATGATGAAAATAAGGGAGTGTAAACACTCAAACTATTACCATTAACATTTTCAGCTATAGGAAACATCAATGGAGCACACAGGTAATATATGTATTCAACTTTAATAGTCCATAAAACTTCAATATTAAATCATATCACAATAAAAACTCTAAGAACAAGATGACAAACATGTCTTTCGAGCTGTTGATAAAAAAATGTACGATGAAAGCATACCATAGGATATACAATCAAGGGAATGAAACGAGGATTTGAGATACAGTGTTCATGTTTAAATGTGTTGATTTTAATCTTTATCTGGAAGGCAAAAAAAATAAAAATCCGCATACATGGGACTAGAAACAAGTCAAACAACACCCTCTTGGTTGATGGGAGCTTGAATACCTATAGGCTAAGACCCTTCTTTCGAATACTTGAAACTAACGAAATGAAAGCCAAAACAAACACAAACATGAAAACAAAGAAAAACAAAAAAGATCCCCTCTTGTTGCCGGAATTTGTAAAACAAGAGAGGATAAAACAAAAAACTAGATAATCAATAATCATAGTTACTACTTCTTAAACCTTACAACTTAACAATATTAGAAATTTCTAGCTCAGAACTTTTTTCTTCTCATATGATGGGACTCGATCAAATAAAAGCTACCATATAATATGCATACATACATGTATCACATATCATATATATCAATAATATGATTATCTTATAATTATATTGAGATGGTCGAAACGGTCATGGGATACCTGCTTAGACCAGGTACATTTGAGTCAAAGACTTGTATTCTTAGGGGTAACCAGAACAAAGAAAACCTAATCCGTATACCCGTTTATACGATTAATATACATCATCTAGATAATTATATACAAACAAGATAATTGAAAGAAACTAAAAGGTCCTAACAATAACCGTTTCTGCTTACTTGATCAAAGTATTGAAAATTTAGAAAAATTGACTAAATTTTCTCAAACGTTTCAACTTCCCTCAATAGGCTAACCAAAACCCTAAAGGCTAAAACAGAACATACACACCAAAAATTCCAAAACCAAAACCATAAAACAAAACATACCCATTAAAATTAAAACAAAACCCATCATAAAGATCAAAGAATCTTGAAAAGTTATGCACTAAAAGTACCAAAAAGAAAAATCTTTAAAAAAGAAAACTTTACCTTTGGAATAAGAATAGAATTTGATCACAAACTTGCTTGCTTGATGATGAAACAGAGGTTTTTTCTTGAAAATACTAAAATGAATTTATTTGGTTGAATTTTGTTGAAAACAATTATGATGAAATATATAGAATTTCTTTATTATGAGGAATTTATTTGGTTAACTTTCTTTCCCTATTTTTTCTGTTTGAATTAAGAAAGAAATTTTTTGAAAATGGGACTTTAATGAAAATGGTGGAAAAGTATTATGGTTTGGCAAGTCACCAGTTAACAGTTTTAATAGGAAATTACTAAACTATCCCTATAGGAAGTTTAGATTATGAAAGAGGTTGGCTGTAAATGTTGTAACTATCTGAGGGTAAATTTGGGATTTTATAATAAGAGGTGACTGAAGAGTGCCGGCGGTGAAGGCTGAAAAAAAGGGTCATTAACGTTGACTTTTTCGGTTAAGCTACTAACTTTTGACCAAGCACATGAAGATTATGAAAAAGAAAAAATGCATGTAAACTATTGATGGCAACCGTAAAAATATGTTTATAAAAAGTCAAAAATAAATTTTTCTTCAAACAGCAATATTTCATTAGAGTTACAACATCAGAAAAACTATCAAAAAGCAATTTACAATTTTAGAGATTACCCTAATCAGCTCAAAAGATGCTTTTGAATGGAGAACAGTTTTTGATAAAATTAAATCTATTAAATCGAATGTCTTTTAACTTTTTTTTATAATTGAAAGAGTCGAACCGAAGAATAATTTATCGTTTTTTGCTTTTCTAATAGCCCAAATAAACGTTAAGAATACACTGAACTTCCTGAAGTGTTGGTTACTCACTGACTTGGTTAGACACATTTACATCGATTTGACCGAGAAACACTCAGAAACATCTGAAGCCCACAAGCCCAATCCAGAGAAATCCTGGCCCAAAAGTGTAAACAAGTCAAAGTTTGCGTTATTTGAAATCGAGCCAACTTAAACTAGTTTAATTAGAGTTTGAGTTTAACTTAAACTTGGTTTAATAATCGAGCTTGAGTTTCCAACCACAAAACTTCGTTTATAATCAAGTCGAACCTCGTAATCAAAGCCCTTAAGGCTATTAGTAAAAATATTTTGATGCATTAAAGTTTCTATTTTGTTATAAAAAATTGTAAGGGTGATTTTTGATATGAAAAATGATTAATTCTCTTAAATATATATTAACCTAAAAATCTTTTGAAAACCATATAAATGTGACAAAGTGAATTTCATTTCATCTCTTTCATAATCATATCTCTTATTTCTCACATGTCCATCTGATGATTTAGAAGTTTTTTTAAAATTATAAATTAAAAATTATTACCTATTTATTAGTACATAAACTATCACTTTTTATGCCTTTAATCTATAATACTTTATAAAAGAAATGACCTATTTTTATATAAGGTAATTCTGCCTTTGAATTACTAGATTTGCCCTTGGACTTTTTTGTTTTTTTTCTTTATGTAACTACTCAACATCTCTAATTAAACATACAGCTTTCTCCATTACTGCCGCCGCATTGCGCGAGTACCAGGGTCGGCCTTGCTAGTGGGCTAACTAGGCTACAGCCCTGAGCAACAAATTGGAAATGGGCAGCAATATGAAAGTCAAAGTTATTCATTACTATGTTCATTTGGTTATTCAAGCCCATATTATGTATAGTAATTATTCGTTAAATAGATGGAACCGTTGAAATAATAGATGAAAAAAATTGCTGCATTACCAAATGACACTTACTAATCATAGCTTTTTAAAGTTGCCAGCCATATTCCCAATCAAAAGAACCCTTCAAATAACATTGTGGATACCAAAAAAAAAAATGTATACATAATTGGCCTTAATAATACAGGAAAAGTGCAGATAATATATAGGTGATGGTGAACTCGCATTACCATCGGAATCTTAGAGACCTAGAAGACTAGAAGATAAGATATTTAGTTTTTGAGTATTGGATATACTAATTTATTTGTGTGGTTGGGTCTAGCCGACTCAAGGATTAAAAAGTAATGAGAAATTAGCATACATTATTTTCTATGTAAAGGATTAAAGTCAGAAAGAATTACGAGTATATATCAAAGTCAATATATATCAGATGATATTTTTCCTACATAATTCATTTCATTTTTATATTATCGATTCTGTGTTATAAATTCAATCTAATCATTTGTGTAATCATGTCTCCTCGTCTAATATGAGTCAAGAACGTTTAAACTAGTTAACAATTTTGAAGTATTGAAAGTAAATTTTTAGTTTATATAAATAATAACAAAATATTATAATTTTTGCATCAAAAAATACATGTAGACATCATTTTAATTGATTCATATGTGGTAACTAATTTCAAACAATGTTTAACTCCTTAAGTTGTAAAATGGAAAATTTTCATAACTTAATAAAATGGGATGAGTCGCCTAGTTTGACTACTTTACAACCCCTCAAAAGGTTGCTTCGTATTATATAAAGTTTTTAATATAAACATATTTTCACTATCGAGCCCTGAGCATCCGAATACTCAGGACCAACACTGGCGAATACCATGCTCGTATACTGTTAATTAACAACAACCTATCATTAACATTTTCCTAAATAATAAATGATCTTGTAAAGATCCTTTTTTAAGTCAACTCCCATGATGCTCCTACGATCTTTTTCATGCTATCTTTAATTTAGGATAACGTTGACTTCCACTTTGAGCATGTGCCACTTTAATCAATGACTTCTATCCACATGAGCAATATATATGCCATTGTCTTGCATAATATTCTAAGTGTAATGTTGTTAACTTATGTCTAGAATACTAAATGTAACACATAAAATATGAATTCCACAAAAAATAAATGAAAATGATGTGGGGTTAACAACAAATATACGTACATCACTCCCCTTCTATTTGTTGTAGTGTTCTAATTCTATAGTACTCAATAATCAATATCTAGTCAATATCTAAGTCGTATAGACTAGGGGTGTTTTGTATTTACGTTTCTAAAATAGATTATGCGTTTAAATACTGCATTTTGAAAAAGCATGTCCCTACCTGCTTTTTCAAAACTGTGTTTTCTCTCTAATTAAACGCAGATAATCACTTACTTTGCCAAACATATTTTTTGATTATTTGCATTATACAAACGCAATAATCAGATAATCAGCTCAAAACTCAATCACAAACACCCCTTATACCGTGTACCTGTAGATTTTTAGATGACATGTTAGTTAAATCAATTTACAACGATGTTAGTTTAAACTAGTGGTAATAAATTAGGTAGGTGCGATTAAAGATTGTGTTTGACTATAACTCAAATTAATCAAAAAATCACCTTAATGATCTAATGGTTAAAAATAAATCCTTGATGGTTATAAATCAATCCTTGAAATCAATCTAAGAATTTAAGTTTTTTCCTTATATATATATATATATATATATATATATATATATAGAGCAATGCTACATCCACAAACAAAATTTTACAAACAAAAACTACAAACACATGTGGTATCAATAACCACCAATGAAACTATATTTATTTTCTCTTTCTTGAATCCCTTTATTTTTATATTGGTCCACATATGTTTGTAAACATGGTTAGTAAACTTTTGTTTGTAACTATATCATTTCTCATATATATATTTATATTTATTAGCATGGTACCCGCGCTTTGCAGCGGATACGGGTGCAAATGAAAAAAAAAAGAAAAAAAGAAAGATATTTATGGAGGGTAGTTTAGATATTTTTCTCATGTAACTTTCAACATGGGGCGATTCTTTTTAATATGAAGTATAGATATTTATCCATCTAAATTCATAGGTATTCGTATTCGAATAATTAGGGATAACCGTCCGTTGATAAAACGAAACAAATTAAAACCTCTTGTTCGAAAATTCAATTTACCCTAAAAAAAAATTTCACCGTATAGTACCAAGCCATGACGTTTAGAAAGAAGGTGAAGAATCTTAGAGAAAGTGCAAAAAAAATGTATGAGATTGTTGAAACGTTAAGAACGGCGCAGACTGACGAACATACATTGAGATTCCTTCAAGTTTTATTAGAAGCAAAGCATTTGGTACTCGACTGTATCCAGGCAATTCGAAGTTTAAATCTGCTTCAACGATACACGCTTTCCAAAGAGTTGAAGACGATGGATCGTCGATTGAACGAAAGCTTTGTATCCTTGAGGCACCATAATATCGTTATCGGTAAATCCGATCAAGCCGCGTCGGAAGGATCTCTTGTGACGACGGAAGTCCAAACGCAAGAAAAAGATGTCAAGGTACGTACGCGTACACAATCTTATATAGTAACAACTACGAGTATAATTAATAAGTATAGTATAAATTAATGAATTAAATACGTTACCCTCTTTAATAATCGAGAAAAGTGAGTATACGATTTGGGTGAAAAATCCATCACATACCAATATTTTAATATTTTGATTCAATGTTTGGTCCCCATGCTTTTTATGGTTTAAAAAGAAGATATGTAAAAGATTTTTCATTGCCTAACAGCCTCATATTCCTTTCCCCTTAATAATTTTAGCAGAATAAGTTACCTTTTTATGGATTTAACCCTTTTATATATTATGAATAACAATACTTTGTAAGTTATGTTTTTATATGAGATTATTAATATTAATTAATTGGTTTCAATCGTTTAATTTGATTTATTATATATTTTTTTTATATCTAGCTATAATGGAGGATTATATAAATTTTTTATACTTTGTATGTACGTAAAAGGATTCGACCAAATATATTCCGCATGCGTAAAAGTCTATTGTTACTCTAAATGCAGGACGCAAAAATTGAAAGTGAAGAAAGAGAGGTAATTAAAGAAGAGGAAATGGTTCAAAGTAGCTTGTTCACATGAAAGAGGACATAGTCTGATGATGTGCCAGCTGTCATTCTAATTTTCATGTGGTTTTATAATACTTGTATCTTTTCTTTCTATTGGATCTTTAACTTTATCATTTTTTTATTATTATTATTATTATTATTTTTTAACATTCAATACTGGTATTTTATTGATGAAAGGAGCTAGCGAGGAGCTAGATTACAAACAGGAATGTAAAGAAAACACGTAAAACAGGAGTAACTTTATCAACCTTCTAACTTTATTATCTCATAGGCATACCTCGTGTAATATAAACAACTTAATTATCGCTCATTCTATGCATTATTGTGGCCGGAGATGATCTATTGGGCTATACATGATTTTCAGTTTTCTTTGACGTCCTTTATATTTCTAAAGATGGAAAAAATTTCCAGTTCTCTTATATAAATTCAGAAAGTTTTTTTTTTGTTTTGATTCAAATGGGTATAACAAATATAGCTAAAGCTTCTTCTTCTTGGTCATAAGTTCTCAAAAAGACCCGATCCTTCCCTAACTCTAATGTCTGTGTGGATTAATAATATCTTCGTAGATTAAGTCAATATATACAACCGAATGAATTGATGGATAAATAATATTTGTGTGGATTAATTGAATTAAATAAAGTTGTTTTTTATTAAATCATAAAAAATAAACATGTTTATTTGACTTAATGGAATACGTATATTATTTTATTAAGTACATTAAGTATTAAACATACAGGGCCTTAGGCAGTAGAGTTGTACACGTTTTTCTCGTTTGTAGCCTCTTGATTAAATTCTACATGACATGCAAATGTGGTGAGAATTTACATATGGGAGAGCAAATTCTTTGAGTCATTGCCGCATTGTCAAGATTAAGATTTATCGTGGTCGCATCAAAATTGAGGGTGTTAGCCTTTTATCCGCTTTGGGTTTTTTTTTTAAAAAAATTCTTGGCAGCAACCACGAGTCCATGATTATTTAATATATATATAAATGAATTTTTAAGTCAACATGCTAATTCCCATAATCCCATGATGCTCCTACGATCTTTTTCATGCAATTTCTTTAGGATAACGTTGACTTCACCTTTGAGCACGTTCCACTTTAATTAAATACTTTCTTTAACTACCTTTTGAAAAAAAAAAATTTCTTTAACTTTTGATGCCTTGTTCTCTTGTAATCTTGAAGCATGCTTACACTTATGTTGGTCTTGCCTAACACATGAGCAATATATATGCCATTGTGTTGCATAATATTTTAAATCTAGTATTGTTGCCTAACCGATATATCCAGAATAATAAATGTAGCACATAAATTGTTAAGAAAAAAAATGAATATACCGCTGTAAAACATCTAAGCTTACTTGTTAAATACTTCACATACTAATTTTTAATATTTATTGTATAATATAAAAATGATTGACCTCAATTTTTTAGAGATTAAAAAATCAAGATGTGGGGAGCTCTACACCCAAGCTGTGTATCTAACAGCCATAAATTCTCATTCGGACATTCTTCAATTATTAATTTCAAAAAATGAGATAAATTTAAGTGGTGTTCTATCTTAACAAATTCCTAATAAGCTGGTTATAGGATAGGGAAAGAATAGATAGCCAACAATATTAGATGAAAAACCGCAAACTTTTTTTTTTTTTTTGAAAAGACTATTAACTAGGTTGAGGCTGGTGAGCACCTGATCTCATGAGAAGACTATAAAGAAAATTAGTACTGTGTCCGCGCAACGCAGTATCAACAACGGTGACGGAAGGTGATGGTGGTGACGTAAAATGGTGTATGTATTGATGTAGAGGTGTTTAATTTAATGGGGCAATAGAGATATTTATAATGTAAGAGACTGATGTTACAATTAATGTTAATGGTTTGTGGTAATTTAATTTATTAACGATAGTTGATTCATGTGTCTCATCTTTTCTAACTTGCAATACGAGGCTATAAATTTTATATAGTATAGAACCCCATGATTCCATTCTACTTTTATGAAGAGAAGGCTAACATAATGGGCAATTATCTATTTCAAGCCTTCGGGTAACAATCCTAGAAGCCCAGAACCATTAAATTACCCATGCAAGAAGCCCATTTAAACGCATATTTGTCTTTTTGATCAATCAATGCATATTGATTTATTTCCTCTTGCTAAATCACACATGTTTTTTCATCCTCATTCTAAACTGTTATATCCATCTAAGAGCACATCACTATTTTCCAGCTATATCTAAATAAGGTCATGTTTATATATGAAAGACCATACTCTACAAATCTATAGAAATCTATAAATTCAATCTCTCGAGGCATATTTGGGTGTTACCCACCTACTGTGTTACCCTTTGTCTCTTTGCCAACATATCACATGAAGAAGCTACATGAATGCATAACATTAGCGGCTTAGATCTCAACCCGACAACTGTTTAATGATGCAGTTTCCTATTGATATAACGACAACCATATGTTACATTTTTGTAGTCATAATAAAAATGTTTAAATCATGTAACTGATCAAAGATCAATCAAAAACTTGCGCGTGACAATTAATACGGATTTTCACGTATACTATGTTACATGATTTGGATACTT
Organism: Erigeron canadensis; assembly: GCF_010389155.1. Classification (NCBI taxonomy): domain Eukaryota; kingdom Viridiplantae; phylum Streptophyta; class Magnoliopsida; order Asterales; family Asteraceae; genus Erigeron; species Erigeron canadensis. Next base: position 1,288,459 of record NC_057765.1, on the reverse strand, counting down.
TACCAAGTTGTCAACATACAATGTCTAAAACCTTAGTTCGCTCCTAAAGTCATCTCTAGTGATACTTCTATCAAATATAAATGAAAATTTATATCTTTATAGCAAACATAATTTTTTAAAAAATTGCTTTCTCTACTATTTAATTTCTTTAAAAATAATATTCCATATTTACTTTATGATTTAATACTTTTTTTTTACAGTAAACAAATAAATTTTAATGAAAATGTAGTTTCGGCTAATGAATAGTGTTCCACTCTCTATAATAGCATCTCTAAAGATAAAAAGCTTTTATTTTATTTTTTTCTTTTGTCACATCATGAATTCATTAATTTCAAGCTTTATAAAAAATCATCTACACTCCAATGGTAACTTTTTCTAAAGCTTTATTTCGATTAAATAGTTTGATTTTGAAAAAAACTTTTGTTTAATAGCTTAATCATTATCAAGTTTTTGACAAAAGAAAACCTATGCGTCCAATAGTGAAAATTTTTCCTTAACGAAAAATCTTTTCATCAAATTTCATTGGTGATTCTCTAAAGTAAATGGATTGATACCAAACGATGTATTATTGGTTTGAACAATTATGATACGTCTATTAATGGTACTAATGTCATTTTCCATAAAAAATGTTAGTTTCCTCTAAAAAGAATTTATGTTGATACTCATGATGAGAGTGATTCATCCATCTCCATCTTGAAGACAGAAAGTTATAAAAGATACCAGAAATAGCTTTAACCGTTTCCGAACTCTTGCCATAGCAACTATCTTCTTAAATCTTAGGTGAGAGCATATATGGTTTTTCACTCAAAGATATTTGTGTACGTTAGTGTTTCCTAACATGATTTTTCTACTAAAGTTCCTGTGTATATAATGACAACACATAATAAATATCTTATGATTAAATGCTATATATCTTTGGACCTATTTAAATTCATGGCACCCCATTTGTTAGACGATTATAATATGGATAGTGATACATATTGAGGACTGAATCTACAATAATATTTAACTCTTTACAATAATGTATGTTTTGAAAAGTTACAAGATATTCGATAAAATAAACGTGTTGTGATCGAATGACTAAATATTATTGTAAATTTGTTATTACCCATATAAATCTAAATTTTTTTTTGTTATTCACAAAAACATACATATTTTATCTTTACCTAGCTTTTACGATATAGTCTTAGAGGTAATATACATTGCACACTCTATAACTTCATGATTATTTGACCCATAGCGCCATTAAGTTCGCGACATGGAGTTGTATGAGGTATCATGGTTTGCCGAGGATTTAAAAAGTGGTATAAATTAATGGTGGGTTTCTATGTTCGTGAATATTATTTGATTTGATAAATTAAATTTAGTTTTGATTGATGAATTTTAGTTATTTAATTTGAGTTAATAATATGTTTTAATTTTGAATCAAAAATATCCTCATTAGTAATATCATTGACAAACATTAAGATACTACTTACCCGTATAAGAAAGATTAAAATATATTCCATCCGTCCCACTAAAAGTGTCTAGTTTTGAATTTTTAAAGTCTTTTTGTGCAATTTTGACCTTATATATATTTGTTTGTGTTATATGATACTTGATGAAAGTTATATGAATTGATTGAGTTTTAGATGTGCTTCCATTGATATAACTTTCGTCGGATATTATATAACATAATTAAAAATATTTATGATCAAAATTACAAAACGAAGACTTTGAAAATTTAAAGTATGACAAATATGATGAGACGGAGGGAGTACTTTTCTAATGCCCATATTGAAAGTGATTTGTTTTTTTTAATGGTGTCATGGTTAATTTAATATAAAATATTTAGTGTGAGCTTGTCGTTAAAAAATTTAATTAATTAGATCTCGGATTCATACTTATTGCAAAGTATTTATATATATATATATATATATATCCTTGGATCGGTTCCATTATTGTTAGTCTCAATAGTCAATATACATATAAAATCTCAAACATTTCTTTTCTTTTAATTGAAGCAACCCCAAATTAATCTCAATTAACATGGAAGATTGCTTCGATCTTGATCTATCTTTAACCATGGAAGACCATGTCCAAACCACTACCACGACATCGGCCGAAACAGTCACATCCAAAAACCACGACGAACCGACGCCAGAGGAAGCTCAAAACCACGTTTTCGCGATGCCAACGGTGATGGATCTATACGGTGTATGTACCGTGTGCATGGAAGGTTTCCATTCAACGTCATGTACAAGTGGTAAGCAAGCTCCTTGTGGACACATATATCATTTTGATTGTATTACCAAATGGCTCTCACTTCACAACTCTTGTCCTCTTTGCCGGTGTCTAGTTTTTAGCCACCGGACAAGTTTTCCGGCAGGTATATAACTTGTAGTAGTTTTAATTGGATGAAGTAACCTATGCGAATATAGGATTCTTATTCACTTTCATGGTTATATATATTGATCGATCGAGTATTTAATTTGATCCATTTGTATTGTGGTTTATACAACCTTTATCATGACGGGAATAAATATTCGTATCATTACTTTTAATAAATATACCAAACTATACAAGATTTATACGGTAGTAATATATTATATAGATATCTAATGCATAACTTTGATAAATTAATCAATTAATATAAATGTATCATTATCATTTTCTCGAAATGGAAAGATAGACTTATCCAAACATTAATTGGGCGTGTATTAGCGCGCAGCAGTACCATACTGTTTCTCACCATCAAGTTCATCACATGGAAAAAATAATTAAATAAATAAAAGTATGTTGTAGTGGCGCGGTGTGTCTATAACATCGTGCTGGTATGGTTGATTATCCGAGATAACCAATCTCCTAAGCCAACAAAACTACTGTTTTTATTAAGATGGAGATTACAATTGTGTCTTTTCCTAAATATGTAAATAACAAAACCAATTGTTTGCAAGAAATGGTGAAAACTGAATTGGCCTATTCTCGTCTTTCTTGAACATATATATATTGGTTGACATGGTCTTGTCGACTAATCCGGCCAAGAGTCTAGCTAGCCTTTTTATAGTCCTTGATGGGAAGTCCACGTGGCTGTTCAGCTGAGCTCATAACACAAGCTAATTAATTATGGTTGTACACACATTAATTAATTCGGTAAACGGTTCTAATCTAAATTTAAAAACATTAATTAAGTCTTTATTTTATACAGTATTATATTATATTATGAGTATGTTGTTGTAGCGCCATGTGTTTGTAACATCGTGCGGCTACAACGCCAATTAGAAAAAAATATATATATATGTAGTATAACTGTAAAATCAAGCCAATTATGATTGTACAAAAATTAATTCATTCGGCAAACGGTTCTAATCCAAATTTAAAAACATTAGTTAATCAAGTTTGTATTTTAGATATTATTTTCAAATCAAGCATCGTGATGGATGGATGTTAGATGTATAGGCCCGTTTCCTTTTTTAGTCATTAAGTGTTGCGTGTATTAAATGTCTGAATGCATTAAAAATGTTTTGTGTATTAAGTCAAAAAAGAAACATGAAATTTGATTTAATGATTAAGTTCTTAACTATTAAGTTTATTATATAAAAAAAAAAACAAAGACCTTACATGCAATCCAAAAAACTTTTTATTATGTTATTGTCGTTGACGTCAATTTCTACTTGTTGATCAAGTGGTTCAAGAAAAGACTTCCACACAATTGGAACGATAATTATATGTGTGTTTAATTATATAGACGTGGTTTCTAGATCAAGGCCGTTGAACCAACCTAAAAGTCATCACCCAACTTACTTGCAAATAATTGATTCTCATTGCAAAAATAAATCATATATGAATATTATTGAAGTTTATCGAGAAAATTGAATTTGGATTATTGAAGAAAATCAAAAATATCCATGAGCTTAGTACGACAACCTCGAAGATGGTACGGGAAATAATAATTCTTTGTTGTTATATTATATACTAATGTTAAACGCAACCCTTAACGTTGCATTTATCGTGTATAATAATATATATATATATATATATATATTGTAAAGTTAGTTTCGATTCAGACGTGTTGAATGTAATTTTAAACAACAAATAGCTGGACCTCTAACCTCCTCCTCATGGAAAATACCTTAACATGAGAAACCCAAGACTCGGACCTAGGACCTTGTGAAAAACTAACCTTCAGGGTTCACATAGTGGACTTAAAATATACCCCTAGCCAACCCACCTAGGTGGAGTTGGTTAATAATATTATATATATATTTCATATCAAAAATTCAATACTTAAATTTTATATTAAGTATACAATTATTTAATATACCTTAACTATAGTCTTAAGAACTGCATTTAGCAAATCCTTAATTTAATATATCAAAATTATTAATTTTCTGCTAATGGGGGTGGCTCATTGGTAGCCGCCTTTGTTAGTGGGCTGAAAAAACGCAACCTAGGACAGAGGAAAACAAAAAGACAATAGACACGTAGGAAAAAGATGACGTGAAGAGATCAAAAATATGCCACATAGACACTTGAAGATAAAAATTTAAAGGTAAATATCTTTGGAAAGGGCAGTGGAGGAAAGATATTAGGGATGGTAGGGAAATGGATTAGTACAAGGATTTGCTGGAAAAGTTGGGATGCTACTCGTTTTTTGAAATGCCAGATAGATGGGTGTGGAACCTTGATGGAGATACTACCTTTGCTGTTAAAACCTTGAGACGACATATTGATAACAACTTGTTGTCATCGATAGATCGCTTTACCTGGTAGATAAAGTATGTTCCGAAAAAGGTAAATATCTTTGTTTGGCGTTTGTTATTGGACAGGCTTCTCACTAGATTCAATCTATCAAAACATGTCTGGAAATACCAACAATTCTTTGCCCGGTATGCTCGAATTTCCTAAAGACAACAGACCATTTGTTCTCTGTGTGCTCTATCTCTTCTAGAATTATTTCAAGAATTGCTAAGTGGCTAGACTTAGATTGTATTGCTCCGGATCTCCCTTCTTCACTTATTGAGATCGTTGATAATGTAAGGATAAAGACGGATCCCAAGGAGCTGGTTCTCTCGGTGATTTTCACGACTTGGTGGTATATATGGCGTCTTCATTTTTCAACAGGAAGCGGCTTCACGAGGCGACTATTTTGATGACATTATTTCTTACTCTTTTAGTTGGTATACGTATAGAAACCGCAAGGTTAATATTAGATGGGGAGATTGGTTGTTAAGTCCTCATTTAGCCTTGTAAATGTTTAGGAAGCTCGCCTTGAGTTCTCTTTTGATTTTGATATAAAATATTTGCTTACTTGTCAAAAAAAAAACATAGTTTATAACTAATTATCATTATTTAAGTGTTTTACAACACATTGGTCTGTTAAAATCGAGAAAAATCATGTTTTTTGTTTTGTATATCCATATTGGATGCATATTTATCAAAATGATGCATCCAACAAAAAACATGATTTTTCCCATTTTGATGGATCAATGTGTTGTTAAACACTTAAATAATAATAATTATTTATACACTATGTTAGTTTTATGGATTTTTAATGCCTTATCAATGAAAGCATTAAAATTCACCATGTTGGCTCTACATAATGAAAAACCGATCCTTTCTTCAGGTTTTCGAATGGAGTTAAAATCACCAAAAACCGATCCTTATCAATGAAAGTCCCATCCATATCATGACCCATGATTTTACCCATTTGAATGAACTTAGAGAAATCATTAAACAAGGAGCCACTGGTGCCCTTGGAGTACAAAGGGACGCCTTGACCATCTTTTACCTGATCTCCATTTTTTAACGAGTTGGATAAATAATGCAAGTACTCCTCAAAACCCAGAGGTTTACTCGGAGTAGGAGCAGGGAACAATTGCGTTAGGATCCCCTAAGCCCTTTGATCCTGGAACAACTGAAGGTTGGGAGTCATGGCTTTTGTTAACTGATTCATTCGTCTTATCACGTGCAAACTCTGAATCCTTTTTAGCATTGTCCTCCATATTATCGAAACCTTGATCGTCTTGTTTCATGTTGTGGTAATTATTTTCCTTCTCCAGATTGCCCATAGTTTTACATATGTTAAAAGGACCGTCAGAAGGAAGTTCGCTACTGTCGTCTTTTACGAGCACATTACTAAGCCCAAGGTGCTCGTTTTGCAATCTGAGATCGATCAATCATAACGGATGAACCTTCTTGAAAAATATAACCTTAACATTAAAATGCACAAATCCTTACGATGTGATTCAACATAATAGTTTCATTAATTCAATTAATAGTTTCATTAATTCTAGTCAATAATCGCATGGACGTTTAGTGTTTACCATCGCTTTCACACATCTACATTACTACATAGACGACCAGAAAACAACACATTGTAAACGTACAAAATACTATATGGCCTACCTTTACTTGGTCCAGACGGCAAAGAAAGGCATCATGAAAAGAACATCCAAAAATTAGGAATGTAGTCCATATACTGACATACATAATATGACACTTTTTGGTTTTATTAAGGTAAACAAAAAAGAATAATAATAAAAATCTATTAATTTGTAGATATACTCACCATATTATGGTATGTATAGCAATTTAAGGAGAAATATAGAGATAGATTAGAAGGATTTTTAACTCTTTTTTTTCTTAGTCAAATCCACGAGAGAATCAGTGTTTCTATAAATTCTATAAATTTATAAGGTTGAAGCTCTCTCAATCAAATAAGCGCTTTTCTATACTTTCTCATAAAACAAACTCAACTTCCCTCCTTTGAATTTAAGAGCCTGATATGTCTAAATTACCCTCAATCTTAATACATTCTTATTTCTATTTTATAGATTGTGACTAAAATGTCTTTAACAAAATTTCAACCTTTATTTTTCCCTCACGTAGAAACAAATAGAAAAAACCCTAATTCACAATTCGTCCCTTTTCCCCCGTTCACATCCCACCGCAAAAATTTATTACATCGCCGACCGCAATGAAGTTATTTTAACGTTTATAAGCACACTGTCACCGCTGCATTGCGCGGTCACCAATCTAGTTGTTAGTAAAACTGTTGAACGAATTCTTATATTGGGTTACACGCATAAAAAAAATTTCACCTTTCATGTCAAAAGTCCACCTACTGAATTTTATGATAAGTGTATAATTATTTAAAAGTTAATAGACCCATATATTATATTTATTAACTTTTGGTTTACAATTCATGAATTGCTTAACACTAATGATATTGAGAGAACAGTTGATCACTGAAAGCAGCTTGGCACCGTCAAGCGCGCCCTAGTGGCAGATTCTCCTTTCAATTCGTCGTTGTTTATATAAGGTTGCATCAAATTAAAATACCACAATTTAGGCACAAGGGTGTAGTCGGTTTATTTTATCAGCAAGTTGGTTCTGCAACCATCGGCTATTTGGCTACCTTGTAGCATGTGTATCGGCAAGCACTGACAAGTTTGATCGGCTATATAAATCAGTCACATTTGGCCGATCCGTGTGAATGTTGTGAGTGTGATATGTGACCGTTTTTTTTTTGTTCTTGTTCCAAAATCTTTTTACACCGAAAACCTAAAAATTAATTTGGGAGTTTTAGATTTTGAGGCTAATCCTATGGTTATCTTGGCTTTTATTGTCGAAATCCATGCCGGAATAATTTGTCGATGCTCCTAACGTACAATACCCTTATTCCGGTAATATTGGGGTTTTCGGCGGTCACAGGCCAAATAAGTTCACTTTTTACGGCCAAATTGTTGTTTGGATTTGGCAAGGGTGCAGTTGACACATTCATTGGCTCTTTGGCCACTTTTAATAGGTTTTCCGGTTTATACGGTTTTTCAGCGAGCCTTTTTTTGGGTTTTCCGATTAACTGCCGCTGCTTATTGTTGATTATATGTATATTTATCTTATTTATATTGCCGTTAGTTGCATGTTTCATAGTGTTAACTTAGCGGTAGCGTTACCGGATTTTTCCTTGATAGTGTTGCCGTCTTTTGTTCCATTAAATCAAGAGGTAGTCGTAAAAGTATTTTTAACCAATGATGATATCGTGGAACAATTAGGTTGCAGATGTTACGTTAGATGAGCAATGACGATGCAAAATGTTGGTCAAAATGAGACTCAGATGATCCGGGACGTATCTTGGCGGGGTAAACCTTTGGGTTGGCAGTCATGGCGTCTCCGACTTCCGAATTCCCGACCCCCAAATTCTGAGCCCAAGTTTACATTTTATAAAAAATACAATCACTTTTATATATTTTCCGACAACCCTGTCACTTTTCTATATTTTCTGGCATTGACATTTTGGTTAGTTTTGTTGCACTACATCACCACTTTTGGCTAGTTTTTGGCAAGAATTGGGAAGGAATTAGTAAAAACACGTGGCACCGTATGATTGGCTAGAAAAGAGCCAAAACCTTGCCAAATAGTTAAAGTGTGGCATTGCACCCTTGCCTCTTATCTATCTTTGTTTTCAAGGCATTAAGTGTACGTACATATTATATATCGGATTATAATAAATTATATTTTGCTTCATCAACTCATAATGCTAAGAGCGATTGTAATGGTGATGAGGTAGTCAACGTTGAAGCTAACAACGTCGGGGTGGTAGGGTGGACTGTTACCACAATCGGGGTGGTGGTAGGGTCGTTGTGGTGTGGAAGGTCGGCGTTGGTGTATCAACGTCAGTAAATTTATGGGGTCGTTCAATTTTTTGTTTATTAGTTTTCTTTGTGTGTGCGGATTATGTGTGTTTGGGTTTAAAATTCTAAAGTTTTCATTTTCAAAAATATGGTTATGCTTCTATGCAGAGATAAGGAAAGTGAAAATGATGATAAGTTTTCACTTTAGTTTTTTTAATTTATAAACTTATTTTTACCACTTAAACCCTGAAACTTCATATGTTCATAAATTATCAAAACAGTTTATAATATAAAAATGAATTAATTTAAGTTTAAACTTGTTGTTTATAAAACTATTAATTATAACTATATTCATGTTTATTAACGTATTATAGAAGGTTTTTATGTATATAAATAAATTTGTTATGTTTTAATTTAAAATAAAAATATAAAAAATAATGTATGATATTGTATAATTATTATTACGGATGTGGTGTGGTTCTGGTATGATACTAATGTGGCAATAATGTGGCACACCACTTTGGTGTGGTGGTGTGATTACAAAATGCTCGAACAGCCAAGAGCCATGCCAGCTAGATGCATGACGTCGCACCAAACAAAAGCAATATGCAGCATGAAAATGAGTTGCATACATATTTTAATTTCGGTGACAAACCGATAATAGTTTATTTTGCTTTATCGTTAATTTAAAATACTCCCATGCCTTCGCTCGATTCACGAAATTAACTAATTCGTACCAGTTAGAGAAATGGATAAAAGATGTTTATATATTAAAAAAAACTTACAATATAATGTGACAAGAATAAAGATAAAAAGAAATGAAATGGAAGAGTCGATCATAATTTTGTAAGTTTTTTCCTATTTTAAAATTTAGCTGAAGTACCACCTAAACTATTTCATTTGAACCAAACATAATGTGAGATATTCTGACATATTGGAAAAAGTATATTTCAAGAAACGCTTAGGAACAGGAAAAACTGTTTACATCTCTTCTTTCATATAACGATTGGATATCTTAAACTCAAGTATCGTATGCACATAGTCACATAGACATATATAAGTGTATGCAATTGCATAACCTGTAAAAATATATAAAAAAAATAAATAATGTTAAATTGTTATTTAAAAAACATTGATAAAGAAAATACCAATAATGTAATACATATCCTATTTAAACTAAGTAGGCTATCTAACATTATTAAGTTCATGTCCAATCAAGGATGAAACTTTTAAGAGGCCAAAGGGGTTCTAGCCCCTCCAAAAAGTTTTTATTTTTAATACTAATTTTCTTATATATTGTTTGAAAATAATTTTCATTTTACATATTAGTCCTTCTAACCAAGCTAAGTTTTATGTCTTATTGAGTTCCGCACCTCCATAGTAACTGTTAAGTTCTGCCACTTTGTCCAATGTTAGTCTTTTAAAGCTGCGAATCATGCATTATAGGTCAAATGGAGCATAACAAAATTAATTGTCACATAAGTCAATGCGGTTGTACCTTAATTAAAAATCTAGCCCACTCTACTCACAAATAATAAATAGATATTGGAAATTCACAACATCAAATATTTAAGTAATAACAAATCAAGGCATCTTCTTGTTGGTTCAATTCTTATAACAAATTGCTTGCAAATGTTCTTGAGTACTTATATGGTGTAATTAGCTGTTTTGTTTCAAGTTAATTCATAATTACAATTAACAAGACTTATATAATAAAAACCTTCGTCATAATTAGGTTGAACCATTTCTAACAATCGTTAATCTACAACTTCAAGAACTAAAAAACTGATTTGATGAAGAGAGTGTATGCGGATAATTGATTGCATGAGATAGATGTAGCTTAAGCCTCATTATTGATAATTTAAGTTCATTTGCCACTAAAAAAATTGCTTAAACTTCAATCTACCAATATGCTAAAGAGTTTTAAGTACGTATATCGAATTGCACCTGTCTTATTGATAAACCTGACATCTACATTCATGACATGAGAACATGTGAGAGCTTTCTAGGAAACTAGTGAAACTAAACTAAGATAGAAATTATTACTTTTTTTTAATTTTTTTGTTAAACAGTTCTAAGATAGAATATTTGATCATGTCTAATTACAAATAATTAAATTGGTACTGATTCTTCCTATGGCGACAACTAGTATGGAAAAAGCATTTTCCACAGTGACATATGTTATATGTGAATATAATGGTGATCAACTTTTAAATGATTATTTTGAAAAAAAAAATGTTCTCTAAAGATAGCGATGACAAAAATTGTGGGATTTAAAAATTATGTATATATATGTTTTTACTACATGTTAAGTTTTAATATACTCAATGAACTATTATTGAATGATGTGACCCAAGTGTCTAGGCAAAAAAAACTTGAAAATTATTTGGTTTATAAAAACTATATGTTAAATTTAGCAATATGTATATCTTATGAAAGGTGATCTATACACCATTAAATTTTAACAATGCACTATCAAGCGTGCTTTACAGTGTCGTAATGTATAACAATGTATGTTTGGTGGTGTATTGACAAAATTTGTTGTTATATATATATATATATCGGTTCCCATAATCTATTGAACGTTTTAAATTCGTCATGTGTGGTATCAGGTATTAATGTAAATGTATTATGAGTAGTATAGATGAGATGAATAGATGAGAACAATCCAGTTTAGACTTTTAGAATCAGCCCAAATTTTGTTGAGTTAATACTTAATGATTAGGATCATCAATTAATATATTCCACCGAGCAAGCCCAATACTAGAAGACTATTGTATCTTATTATAAGCATGCTGGGCCAGCGATACTATTACGATAGTGGCATTAAACATGGCCCAAATAATATCCAGAAGTCCAGGACCTTATTATCTTTCTTTCTTTTTCTTTTTTCCAAAAATATGAATTACATGATAGCTAAATTAAAGCTGAAGCTAATCTTTATAGTTAAGAAATAATAAATAATTTGGAAGGAAAAAAATTAAACTTTTTTTATGAGTGTTTGGTTCATGCAATTTTGAGTGATTTCATGAAAGTTATGACGCGTTTGGTTCACAGAATGTTTTAGAAATAATGAAATATGTCAACAGAATTAGATTCCAAAAGAATGGAATTTGATGGAATGTATTTTGTTTTCTTAAAATTCAAGAGAATGAAGGAATCAAATTCCATCCAATAACCCCAATGAATTGAGATTTCATCATTTGATGGAATGTTTACATTTCAATGGAATGAAATTCCATCATCTTTTGACAACCAAACATATCACGGAATGAAATTCAATTCCAATTCCATCAAATTCCATCAGAATCTGTGAACCAAACGCGCCCTTAGAATCTAAATTCTATAAAAGTCCAATGTTTGATTGAAAGAATATTGGAAAAATAAAAAAAGTTATATAAATCAACCTTGCAATTAACATTCTTTTTATTATATTATATAAAGAATGAATCTTAAAAGATATAATTTCATGTTTTGAGATAAATATTTCATATGTAGTCGCATTTTATTTGTGTATTTAAAGCACACTTTAGACGTAAATAACTTACAGAGATATAGATCGTATGGTGAGATACACAAATTTTACTCATGATGTCACGGTTCAGAGTTTCCAAACCTTGGCTTATATTTCATTATACTTTTTTTGAATGAAACTCCGCGATAGGCTTTAGACACCAAGTGTAGACATGTTTGGTAGTCTTTCACTTTTGAATTGTCCTAGATAGCTCAGCTTTATTCATTAATAGTGAAAATAACACATTCTAGATATTCCTAATATGATAAATGATTGGTCTAATGTTGAGTCACTCGGTTTCTTTCTTGTAGGTCGTAGGTTCAATCCATGTCAAGCATAAAATTAGCCTCCAAATAAATACTTTTGTGGGTCGAGACTTGAGAGCCTATTGCAGTTTTCTATTAGGATGCTCATCTAGTAGACTAGTATAGTAAGACCCATTTTTCTAAAAAAAACCCTACTTCTATTGAATTGAGATTCTTTAAAATTATACACAATTTATAAAGTTAAAAACTTTGATTATTAAATTAAAATTAATTGTTAAGATAAAAATTCATTTTTAAATTATCATCATTGATTTTAATTCAAATCCCTGTCCATTTCTATTTTCTTTTTGAAAGGTGAATTTCGCTAAAAACTTCGTTTCGCGATTCAACAGCGAGAGGTCTAGCATACGTTGTCTTAACCGGATCCGCACTAGAGAGCTCCCTCGAAGTAGAAATGCCTATTTCAAATACCCGATGAGGGGAAAACCCCTACTAATTCGCCCAAAGGCACGACGGTTAATAGGAGTAAACCCTGCCTCTTCAGACTTGAATCTGGGGTAAACTCATGTCAAACCCTAATAAAGATACTTCCTTATGTCCTCCCCAAGGCTTGAACACAAAACCTCATGTATGGAAGATGGTTTTTCAATCATTGAGCTAATGCTCAAGGACCCCTGTCCATTTCTATTAACTAGAGAAATTTGGATGATCTTTCGCTTTTGACGAGCTGCCGAGATAGTCAATCAATTGCCACATGTTAAAACGTTTATTCTCCACGATGTTAGTCACATTTAATCACAAAGGGCCGGGGTTATATATGATTATAATGTAATTATCAAATTAAATGATTATTAGTAAGGTTTAAGAAACTGACGCGTGGGGAGTGGGCATGTGTGTGTTTTCACATCTGTATGGGACGATCATTGCGTGTTTCTTTTGTCTCATTGTCCCTCTTATACGTGTCTTCATCACATCTTTCCTTTTCCTATTTTCTCAACTAATACCTTTTCCTTCTTTTAACAGTCAATTTAAATCATTTTCTTTCACATATATCCAAATTCAATTTACATAAAAATGCATTTTGTCCTTGCACTTTAGCTAATGATTAAAAGATCATCCCTTTTACAAAAGGTTTTGTGTTCAAGCCTTAAAAAGACATAATAATTAAGTCTCTTTATGAGGAATTAGTTTGGGTATATCCAAGTTCAAATCTGAGGAAACAGAGTTTACCCTTATTAATCGTTGTGGCATCGGGCAGATTAGTAGGAGATTTTTCTCCCATCAGGTATTTGAAATAGACTTTTCTATTTCGAGGGAGCTCTCTGGCGCGGACCCGGTTAAGACAACGTATGCTAGACCTCCCACTGTCGAATCGCGACACAAAATTTTCAGCGAAATTCACCTTCAAAAATAAAAATAAAAATACATTTTAGAAAAAGTCTTTATCCATTTTTAATCTCAAAACCCTTCAAATATCAATCTATATATCGATAATTGGTTAAATTAGGAACACTAACAAACTATAAATACTTTTGAGATAGAATCAGTAAGGTTTATAGGTGATTAACATCTTTGTTACGAGTATTAGAGATAGAAGTCAACGAAGGTTTAAGATTATTTTTATTTTAGATAAAACTTAAAAGGCTAAGTACTTGGGAATATAATAAACTATAAACAAATGTTTATGTTATGTAATTAACTAACCGAATGTTTATTGTATGCAATGAACTTTCAAATCCTAGTTATTGAATGTATTTGAGTATATGTAGCAACTATATAAGTTGTCACTTGCTAATTTTTGATTGGTCGTATACATCCAATAACCGGGATTTGAAAGTTCATTACATACAATAAATATCCGAATAATTCATTACACAATATAAGCATTTATGTATAGTTCATTATATCTCTAGATACTTATCTCAAACTAAAAAAGAAGTCTCTTTTCAATTGTGATAGGCTAAAGCTGTTTACATTTCAATTTCCTACTTACACTGTCAAGTTATTGAGATTTAAAATATGTTAAAAGATGATATTGGAGGCTCACTTTGCTTACTATAATTAATTTTCAAAAACAAAATATTAAAAACCTTTTGACCCAATGTAAAACCCCGATTTTCTATTACATAAATCACTAGAACCACTTACACCGAATATCATCATTGTTATTTTCTCAACAAATACAAAACATCATTCCTTATTCTAGCTACATACTAACATTAAATTTTCTCACCATATATATATATATATATGTGTGTGTGTTTATATCATATCATATATACCATAAAAACAAAGAGATGCCAATTGAATCCGAAGAAGGAAATGTTGACACATTATCATCATGTGATCAATTATCTTCATCTAGCTCAACAGTTTCATCGATATTTAGTAGTACTAGTAGTGGTGATGTTATTGACATTTTGAGTAATCATTCTTCTTCATCTGGGGATGAGAATATTATTAATTTAGTGACCGAAAATAAATGTGTTGGCAAAATGAACCATAATAATAATAATAATCATAATAACAATAATAATAATAATAATAATAATAAAGAGGTGACATGGGGTTTTAATTCAGTTATCGGGAGACGAAAAGAAATGGAAGATGCGGTTGCAATTGTGCCTGGGTTTATGTCCATGATGTGTGATCATCATGAGGGTGGATGTTTTAACAAAGAGGTTTCTCCTCTTCATTTCTTTGGTGTTTATGATGGTCATGGTGGCTCACAAGTAAGTTCCTTCAATTCCTTCCTTCTATTCATATAGATGGATTAATAATTACGCAACAACTTTACCTTAATAAGAGCTGACGGCCTTTTACCGAATTACGCAATAACTTTTAACCATACATAATAGTATAACGTACACTTGTCGTATTAAGATCGTGTACCATTGTGTTAAAAAAAAACTGTAGGATTTTATGAATTCTTATAATGTTTCACAAGTACAAACGTAATTTTGATATATTGAAGGTTTCTTAATATGGAGTACGATATATGATGAACCTATGTAATATTAAATATAACATGATTTGTTCATATGTTAATAAATTTGTTCACATATATCATTTATATATAAACATCGATTTATAGTATAAAGGTTTTCATAGTTTTTTTTAATTCAAAATGATTCATATAAAACTTTTTTTGATATTTAAAGTATAAATGGAACTAAAAATTGTTGCATTAAATGCAAAAAAGTACTACTACAAACTTTCATTTGGTGTACTACTTTTTATTCTATTTTGTTTGTTAATTTTTTTTTTCTCTACTTCTTCAAATGAAGTTTAAAAAAAATTTGGTGTATTTAATTAGTGGGAAATGATAAATATACCATTACTTTTGATTCGTCTACCATAATATACAAGTTATATAACTAACTGTACAAATCAGTAATGTATACTTGTGGTGAATACATCAAGTTTTGTGGTACAGATATCACTTCCCTCAATTAGTGGCTTAACATAATCTATTAATATGTTTACATTTCAATTTTCAAATTTGAAGAGAGTTTTTATTCACGAAATCTATATGAATAATTAATGACTCGGAGCATTTGAGAAATTATGTGTTTTAGGTGCATTGTGCGTAGGCCGTTAAAAAAAAAAGAAGTTGCATCGTACGTAGAAAAATAACTTTTGTACGCTATACATATGATTGAAAATATATAAATCTAAATTTGTAAAAAAATTTACATTTCAACCGTTGAATTGATTATATAAATATATACTCGTATTTATGAAGAGAAATGCTAGATTAATAAATAAGTTATAAAACATATTTATAAATTAATTTGTTTTGTAAGATGGATATGTTAAATTAAAATCATATCATTTTTTGTTTCCTTCATATTCTATATTCTATTGATGGCAATAGTAAGTTTGTAAATTCTTATTTGTTTGTAAATATAGCATTTTTAAATTTTTATTTTTACAACTTGTGTCATTGCTCTATTAAGTATTAACAAATAGTTTTGTCAAATATACTAGTAAAAGAAGAAATTGGTTGTGAAAAGCCAAAATTAACGAGTGGTTTTCGCCAGCTGTAGGTCTATGCATTCAAAAGTAGTATAGGAAAAGGAGTACGTATATACAGGTTGAGTTTGGTATGCTATGACACGTAGCATGTTAGAAGTGGTCAATATCAATAGCATTTATCATTCTTCTTTGTTTTTAGCACACGTGTTTGGTGTTTTCCTTCCAAAGTATAACGAGCAAAATAATTAAAAAGCTATCGATGATTAGGGGGGAAATATAAAAAATGGTACCGAGGTACTCTAAAGTCTAAACTAGTGATCTGTAAATGATCTTTTCTTAGACATAAATCTATCATATATCCTTAATATTATTGTATAATACAATACTTTAAAACATATTTAACAATATCTGGTTAAAAGTTAAAAATTTATAATTGTGAAAAAGAAGTTGATAAAAAAATGTATTATTTCCAATTTTATGAAATGAATGATTACTGACACAGCGAGAATTAATAAAGGATAAATGAATAAATAATTGATCATGTTGATTCTAAAAATACTTAGAAACAATTTTTCTAACTATCGTTGATTCACAAATGAATATCGATAATCAGGGTAATTCACACACTTGTGATAGAGAGGAAGAACAAAATTCATATATTGATCAAAAACTAACTAATACAAAATTTAGATCCCAATTTATAGATGAGATTTATGATAAGAAACTCAAGCATTAATAAACTAAATTAATTACATAGGAAAATATAGAGTTAAAATAACAATACTCTAATTTTAGAATGTTCCATATCATACTAGATTATTCATGCGGGTCGGGTACTGACTTGGGTTTGGGCCGAGTCCGAATGCTACCGCATCATTTTATCCCTCTTTGGAAAAAAACTCTTCCTCGAGTTTTCTGCAAGCTTAAAACACCGATAGAATCACACCCGGATTGATATGAATGTTAACATGGTATTCATTAATTAGTATAAACATAACTACCATAAACATCTTAATTTCGAAACCTGTACCACCTGGATCGAACATAGCATTGGACTTACAAAATTTGGTAGACCCGTTAACAATAGTTTGGATTGAACACAGAGCTCTTGTATGCTTTTGTAAAGGCTCTTTATTTATTACTTCTTTTGTATTCTCCATAAAAGATACATCCCACACTAAAAATTGACCAATTGTATGAATTCCAATATGATAAGATGTTATCATAAATAATCGTTTCATCTAAAGCAACTGAGATTAGTCTATTAATGATTTTAAAATCACTTCCAATTTCAGTACCAATAGTTGTCTGACATGATACCTTGTGTAGTTGAAAAGTCACACTTTGCGTCCTTAACTTGGGAGCTTCCATATATTGCAAATCACCACCCGTAGGCACTTCAATATCACAAATATCCATCACATCTTTTCCATCAATTCCCATCACCATCTTCACTTTTTTTACTTGATAACATACGATCGCTACGGGTAAAGAAAGTATACCATTCCTCATCCCCTTATTCATCATATAAGGGAGGAGAATCATAAATAATGTCATCATTAGAAGACATCTTAATCGGGAATTTTGGCTCGGATACCAAATGACACAGCGAGAATAAGGATAGATTAAAGGGATAAATAATTGACCCTGTTAATTCTAAAAATACCAAGAAACAATTATTCTAACTATCATTGATTTAAATGAATACTGATAATCAGAGTAATTCACAGTTTCACACACACTTGTGATAGGGAGGAAGAACAAAATTCATATATTATTGATCAAAAACTAACTAATACAAAATTTAGATCCCAATTTAATTATAGATGGGATTTATGATAAGAAACTCAAAGCATTAATAAACTAAATTAATTACATAAGAAAATGGAGAGTACAAATAACAATACTATAATTCTAGAATGTTCCATATCATACTAGATTATTCATGCGGGTCGGGTACTGACTTGGGTCTGGGCCGAGTCCGAATGCTACCGCATCAATTGCTTACTTTTTCTTTCCTTGTTCAATTTTTTTTATGCATTATTTTTTCTTTTAATATATGCATATTGAGAAGTATTTGTGAAATAATTTTCTTTCTTGATATTCATGATCTATCAATCTAGCTTAAATTTACCTTAACTTTAGCCTACAAATTTTATGAAAAGTGAACCATATCCGCTTGTGCTAACTTTGTTGATTTTAGCATCCGTTGTAATTTTTTGACCAACAAGAATTTTTACCCGAGCGTTGTCACGGGAGACATATCGCCGTCGCATCATGCAAACATACATCTAGCATTACTCAAAAGTTTGGAAACTTAAAGTTACTATAAGAAGTAGAAAGTAATGGATAGCTAAAGTTGAAAAAACCGAGAGTTCGATGTTAAATGTTAGAAATCTTATAATAAGAGATAAAAAGTAAAAAATAAAGATTTGATGATTAAAGTTAAAAACCCAACAGTTAATTGGTAAAAATTAAAAACTTTGTTACTTAAGTTTCTATAAAAATGTTAGACTAAAGTAAAAAAACCAAAAAGTTATGTGGTAAAAATAAGAAACTCTAAAAGTATACAATCGTAAAAAATAAAAGATAAAAAAAAATTGTTGACGTCGACATGGTACTGTAGCTAAGGCAGGTACTGTAGCTAAAGGGAATTTGAATTGTTATATACAAGAATTTTAACCCGGGCGTTGCCACGGGAGACATATCGCTGCCGCATCATGCAAACATACATCTATCATTACCCAGAAGTTTGGACACTTAAAGTTTACTATAAGAAGTAGAAAACAATCGCTAAATAAAGTTGAAAAAACCGAGAGTTCGATGATAAAAGTTAGAAACCTTATAATAATAGATAAAAAAGTAAAAAATAAAAATTTGATGATTAAAGTTAAAACCTAAAAGTTAATTGGTAAAAATTAAAAAGTTTGTTATTTAAGTTTGTATAAAAATGTTAAACTAAAGTTAAAAAACTTAAAAGTTAAGTGGCAAAAATAAAAAACTTTAAAAGTATAGCATTGAAAAAAAAAGAAGAAAAAAATGCTACAGTACCGATTGCTACGGTTCGAGTTGCTATAGTGTACCGAGTTGGTACTTGGTATGGTACTTAGCTACAGTGTTTAGCGTGTTTAGCTACAATGTTTCTACTCACATGGTTGACTTTTGGGAATTGTTATATATATTAATATTAATATATATTAATATTAATATTAATGCCAAGAATGAGATTTGCATAAAGTAATCAATTAAAAAGGAAGAAACTAATAAAAATAAAACTGTGGGTAGGAGGTTTGACATATGTTTACAAACAATTGTCAACTTCTTGTTTTTGAGATTAAAAAATTATCTAAAAAAGTATTTGACATCCCAACTTCTTACTCTCTATGTGATGCTGTTATCATAGACTAGGTCCATGAAGAACGCTCTTATTCTTTGGCTATGCATTTTTTTTTCTTCAAATTGTTACTGAATTATTTTGTCCTAACCGTGTTACCCAATACAAAAAATGATAAGTAGAACTAAAGTGGTTGGCTTAACAACGAGATAAAAGTTCTGGTGTTGACAGCCTGACACATGATAAAATTTAAGATTGAGATTCGTTCAAGTTATCTATGACTACCATTCGCATATACTCGTAGTAATTAATTACTTTATGCATCTTTTCTTTATGAAATAACTAAAATTTATTTCACTTGTCAACACCGGATTTTTGAGATTGTTTTTTGGATTTATTATTTTAGTTCCAAGTATACTCAAAATATTTGGAAAAAAACTTTCTTCATCTAGAAATTGAATTGACTAGAAGGGAAAAATGTGATAGAACATCAAAAGACTTGAATATGAAGTTTCAAGCTTCTGTGGTTGGTCATGCAATATATATTTGTTTTGTTTTTGGGCTAATTATGGTCCCCACCCACAACCCACATCAGTCAATCTGACTGTTTATGATATCAGTAGTGTGGCAGTGGTGTGTTGTGGTATCACAATTCACAAACAATATCTTACAAATTACAATAAAGATTATATCCCATTCAGGCATGCCAACTCTACATAGCTAATTGGTTGAGTTTTTTTTACTGAATACTAGTCTTTTATTTAATTAATTTAATCACACTTAGCATGTAACTTAATTTGTGAGTCATCGTTCTCTATAGTCTACTCTACAGAAATCTATTTAAAGGTCTGTTTATTTTTTCAACCATTGATAAACGAGTTAATTAAACAGCAGAAAAGATAAGTAATATACTATTAATAAATAAATAAATAAATAAACCATTCAACATGTTTTTGTTTATTAAGTTAGAAGTAAACATTCTTAATTGACTTAATGGGTAAACAAAACCTAAATTTTATTCTTATTGATGTGGTCTTTTGGTAATTAAATTGCTTTCTCTTGCTTGGTGGTTAAAGAGAAATGGAATTTATGAAGAAATTGAGAGAGAATCATTTTATGAATTATTTCTAATTTTATCGAGTTAAAAATGAAAGGTACAACTAACTCTCAACTATATCCTCCGTCCCATTTTAGTTGTCATGTTGATTAACTTTGACCGTAAATAACTTTGTTTGTACTATATAATAGTTGATGAAACTTATATGAACGAAAAGTACATTAAAAACTCAATCCATTCATATATTTTATATCTAAGTGTTACATGACACAAACAAAGTTATTTACGGTCAAAGTTAGTCAACATGACAATTAAAATGGGACGGAGGGAGGACTACAATCACTATACATTAATACATATAACTTTTGTATCTATATGTTTGACTCTAACCGTCTACAATTGACTTCTGTTTCTAACTTCTACATATTGTCAGTATTAGTCCCTTAACTTATCAAAACATATTACATTGCATAAGACATTTAGCTAATAACTCCATCTTTGTGCTGCATTTTCTAGTGCTGCATAAATTTACATTTGATACCTATTCCATTACTTTTGGCTTTGATACATCATATGTATCATCAGTTGTATTATATGACTTCATTAATAATGTCTAGGTGGCAAAATTCTGTGCGGAGCGAATGCATGAAGTAATAGCAGAAGAGTGGGATCAAGATGCAGCTGATGGATTTAAATGGCAGCAAAGATGGGAGGCAGTGTTGTCCACTAGCTTTGAGAGGGCCGACGACGAAGTACTTACAGAGGCGGGTGCATCTGAAATCGTAGGATCTACTGCGGTTGCCGTGGTCTTATCTGGTTGCCAAATCATTGTATCTAATTGTGGTGATTCTCGAGCAGTGCTTTGCCGTGGCACAGAAACAATCCCTTTGACAGTTGATCAAAAGGTCTCTTAAAATTTTGCTTCCCTATCAGACGTATTAAATATCAAGATATTGATGCCAAAAGAAGAAAAAAAGCGGCCCGGGGGGCTTAACTCTGTCACATATCAGCTGGAACAAGTTGACCCAAAACACTAATTGCCCATTTTATTTTTGTTAAAAAAACATTTAAAAGGGTTGTGCATTTAAAGTACTCTTTGAATCCCATTGACATGTTCCTTTTTCAGCCAAAATTTCATATAAGCATTCGTACGTAAATCAACCATTTAACCTGGTACTAAGTAATTAACCTTATCGCCGGTACTTATGCCTTTTTGATGACAGAAAATAGTTGTTGATGAGTGTCGATCTTTTTATGAAGTTATGTAAGAAATCACGGGTTGTTGGTTGGTACTTTTACAGCCCGATAGAGAAGATGAACTTTTGAGAATCGAAAAACAGGATGGGAAAATCATACATTGGAATGGAGCAAGAGTATTTGGAGTCCTTGCCATGTCCAGAGCGATAGGTACATTATCACATTTTACTCTTCTCTATTATTGCAAACGAAGATGGCCTCATGAACAAGTGCATAGTCTATTTTGGTAACTTTTAAAACAGGCCAAATTGACAGGGTGTGTTAAAACAGGTTGGGTTGGAAAGTTTACTATCGTTTCTGATCATAAAGAACTTATATATTGATGACAAAAATTGTTCAAAGTAACGGTCGATTTATTTAGAAACAATTGATTTAAGAGGACTTGGATATGGTGCATCAGTCATTCCCAAAAGTGAACAAGAAAGTGTTTGCAGGTCAAACCAACCCGTTTGTTGTCAACTTATAGAAAAGTAATCCCTTCAAACTTAGAAGATTTACCCAAACCATCTGACCCTTTTGCTTCCTTCCCTTCGTAAGTTGCGACCATATAACGATGATTGATCGCTTGGCTACTTCAGGTGATCGTTACTTAAGACCATGGATAATTCCTGTTCCTGAAATAAGTTTCACAACCAGAACCAACGAAGACGAGTGTTTGATAATAGCAAGTGATGGACTTTGGGATGTCATGTCAAACAATGATGTCGGTGAGGTGGCTCGTCGTGTGTTACGCAGGAAACGGCGGACTACCGTTAACGGTGGGGCACCGGCTGCACAGATTCTTGCTGATAGCTTGACTGAGATAGCCGTGGGGAGAAACAGTTCTGACAACATATCAGTGATCGTTGTTGATCTAAAATCAAATAAAAAGCAGTAGAATAGATGATCAAGAAGAGCTTGTACAAAAGGCCTTTTGCTTTTCAACCTGGTAAACAAGATCACTCCTTACTTTTTACTTGGCTTGACCCGTTATCTATCGAGTAACAAGCTGAGAAAACTAGATGTTAACCGTTTGTTGTGATGATGATGATGTTCTTGGTTGATAAATTAGCCTTTAACTGATGTTAACATGCCATTTTTTCTGGTTATATAACTAGATTATTATAATTGCAACCTATTGCTCATTTGTCTTGTCTTGCATTTTAAAAGTTGATTATTATTGTAACATATCTTATTCATAAAGGTTGTAAAGAGAAAAAAGCCAATATATCTTTAAGTGTACACTATGTATTAAAATTTAAAACTTTAATACTTTTGTGGAGTTAGTGCTTATACTGCTTGCATATTGGCTTGGCTTTTTAGATAGGCAGCTTCTCGTGTTAAAGTTGTGAAAACAAAAAAGAAGTTTGAATTAAAATGTTAACGAATTTGGTTTGTGTCATGATTGTGCCATGTAACTTTTTTAATCGATTTGTATCTATAGAATTTACAAATTTGTATGGTATTTTTTACCAGATATATTTTGTCGATGATTTTTTCTTCAAATTTTTAATCGAAATCTGTTCCTAAGTATCATAATACTTACACAAATATTTGAAAGTTGAGTTGATATACAAGACAGTCCACAGGTACATGATACAAACATATACATAAACTGATAAATACGCTGACATTTTAAAAGCGAGAAATGTTGCACTTACAAATAAATATTTACAAACAATGTTAAGAAATATAAATGGACCAATAAAAACCATTAGAATTATTTTAATTAATGCTTATAATGCTTATTTTAATTTTCTCTTTTTATTTGTTTGTAAGTGTAGCATTTAGCCCAAAAGAGAAGTTAATTCGAAATAAAATGTTTGCTTGAATACCTAAACCATTACTCGATTACAAACACTTCTTAATTAGGTATGTCCCAGAATACTCGATATCGAATTTACATATATATGTATACATACATATAATCTGGCTATTAGATACAACTTATGCTTTTTGAATATTAGCTAGTTGGAAGAATGCCCCTTTCTTGTTCTTAAGTTGATTATAGCTCCCTTGCTCCACAACTTTCCCTTCCGAAACAAATGCAATCGAGTCAAGGTTTCGTATCGTGTTCAATCTATGTGCTACCACGACCGTAGTCCTTCCAACCATAATCCGGTCCAATGCCTCTTGTACAACTTGCTCCGATTGAACATCTAGAGCACTTGTAGCCTCATCCAGTAATAGTATTATTGGGTCCCGAATGATCGCTCTAGCTATGGCTATCCGCTGCTTCTGACCTCCCGATAGTTGTACCCCTCTTTCGCCGCATTCGGTGTCATATCCATCTTTAAGTGACCTATAAATAACAAAAAAGAAAAAAAAAACTTTAGTACACTTGTTTTAAATGGTTTGAATAGCACATATAGTATTCTGTCGCGTATTTATAATATTCAGCTGTATACTTACGAGATGAAACTATGAGCATTTGCAGCCTTTGCAGCTTCGATTAACTCGTTTTCGGATGCATCTGGCTTTCCAAAAAAGATATTGTCACGAATAGTTCCCGAATACAAAACAGGTTCTTGGCTAACAAGTGCCATATGCTTTCGGTACCATTCTATATTGAGCATTCGAATGTCTACCCGATCTACCTTCACCGTACCTCTATCCGTGTCATAAAATCTTTGAATCAATGCGATCACCGTGGATTTGCCACACCCACTTTTACCGACTAATCCAACGCTCGTTCCTGGCTTCACTTCTAAACAAAAGTCTCTCAAGATTTGGGTTTCTGGCCTGCCTGGATATGCAAAATCTACCTTCTTTATTTCTATTCCACCACTTAGTTTTTCTAGCTTTACTCCACTGGTTTCACTTCCATCAATGTTACTCGAGATTAGAGACTGGCGATCAAGAATGGAGAAGACCGAAGCAACTGCAGTCGAGCCTTTTGCTATGTCAGAAGTCATACTTCCTGCATCAGCTATAACTTTTCCGGTACTGATCAATATAAAAAACGTTTTGAAAACGTCCCCGGCTGATATCTCCCCTGCATTTACTAGCTTACCACCATACCAAAAATCCAATGCCCAACAAATAAAAGTTAGTCCTTGAGCCGAACCAATGCCTATTCCAGCTAACCATGCTTTTTTTCTTGCTTCCTTTCTTGGCCCGTCTTGAGCCTTATCGAAAATCTGAAGAACGATTTCTAAACTATTAAACGAGGTCACTATTCTATGATTATAAACAGCCTCAACTGCAATCTGAGTGCTTTGATTCTGATACTTTATGAAGTTAGCTGTCATTGTAGACAACAATACTTTTCTTGCATAGAAACAAAGAATTGAAAGAGGTTGAACTGCAATCATAACAAGTGCTAACTTCCAAGCCACAATTAAACCCATAACCATGGCTATCAATACGCCTGAGCCCGTTTGGATTAGTAGTGACATTCGGTCTGCTACAAGAGATTTAACAAGCGAAGCCTCGTTACTTAGCCTAGAACACAATGCACCACTAGCATTATGTTCATCATCAAACCAAGCTGTTTCAAAAGTCAAGATTTTCTCGAGTGCCTTTAATCGTATCCTCTTTGTTAGCTGTTCACCCATGTATGCGAAATTGTAATGTTGTATAAGATTTACCAGAATCGATATGATAGAAAGTGAGCAGAAGATTATAGAATAAGATCGGATTCTAGAATTCATCTCTTCATGATTTGTTACAAAAAAAGCTGATATCATTCCACCAACTGTCAACGCATAAACTGGTTGTACAGATCCAAAAGCGGCTGCAGCAAGGCTGCCTATCAACCCTTGTCTCCATTCTGGCGCATTTAAAGACAGGAGTCGAGAAAATGAAGGTGGAGGATGATTCAATGATGATAAAGAATGCGCGTCACTGAAAGGTGTTGGCGAATCAAATGTTGCAGGGCTTGATTTGGATGTGCTTAATCTCGAAGCACTGCTTTTTGTAGTGATTGGGGTGTTGGTTTCACGCTCATTAAACGAACTAAATTGTCTTTGAAGTTTTACCAATCGTGCATAATGACCGGTGTTACTATCTGTTAAGTCTGCGTGTGAACCTTGTTCGATAACAGTGCCATCACTCATGACAGCAATCACATCTGCATTTCGTACGGTGGCAAGCTTGTGTGCGACCACCTGTTATGTCAAGAATCAAGATTTAGGTTCATATGGTTAGTGTGGATATTGGAAACTCGAAAAGTAGTATTTCTTAAATTACCATTGTTGTTCTTCCCATAGAGGCTTGGTCAAGAGCAGTTTGAACAAGTTTTTCTGATTCCGAATCAAGTGCACTTGTAGCTTCGTCTAGAAGTAAAATCACAGGGTTCTTGATAATTGCTCTAGCAATGGCAATCCGTTGTTTTTGTCCCCCGGATAGAAGGGATCCTCTTTCGCCAACCTTTAAAATCAAGAAACTCATCATTAGAGGTAGTAAGATGGGCTGGGTTAGGTAACAGTTCAAAACACTTCCAGTTGAGAAGTATGAGTGGAAATGGACCAGGTTAGGTTTGACCCGCAAACACTTTCTTGTCAATTTTTTAGATATTTTTTCAAATAGTTAATATTGTAATTCTTACTTCTAATACCATAATATTACTATAATAACTTAAATTCTTAAACTTAACAGTTCAGAAGATCTTACACATTCAAAAGCGTTTGGGTGACTTTCTACCCAGATTAGTTGTGACAGGATGTGTGGGTTGGGTAATGGTCAAAAGTGTTTTTTGTTAATAACACGTCGAAATGGGCCAGGTTGGATTGACTCACAAATACTTTTTTGTATACTCGTATTTCATAAGCATTTACCTTCGATGACTTTCAACCAATTGACCCATTTGACCCCTTTCAGCTAGACTTTCAACTGGTTGGGCCCATTTGATATTTGTTTAGAAGTTAGGAGTTTACCTTTGTTTCATATCCCTCTGGAAGCTGCCTGATGAAGTTATGAGCATTGGCAGCAGTTGCAGCTGCGATTACTTCCTCCATCGTTGCATCAATCTTTCCAAACATAATGTTCTCTTTTATAGATGTTCCAAAGAGTGCATGCTCTTGACTAACAAGTCCCATTTGTGCTCTCAGCCATTTCAACTGCAGTTTTTTGATATCCAACCCATCGACCCGGATAGTCCCACGATCTGCATCATAAAACCTTTGAACTAATGCAATAGCTGTGGATTTGCCACTTCCACTTGCTCCCACAAGAGCAATGGTACTCCCTGCTTCAATTTTGAGGTTAAAATCTTTGAGGATAATGCAGTTAGGCCTTGAAGGGTATGTGAATTCAATGTTTTCAAATTCAATATTTCCATGAATGGTATCAGGTATAAGTCCATTTTTGTCTTGACCATCGATTTCTGGGACCCGGCCAATCCTGTGGAAGATTCTTGACGCTGCTATTGATGCTTCTGTGAAATGATTCAGTTCTGGTAATGCCATCCCAAGAGATCTGCAAGAAACCAAACATAATTATTTTCCAAACTGAACCTAGAGGTGGTAAGATGGGTGCGCCAAGTAGCTTGGATAATGTGTGAGATGGGTTCAGGTAGAAACGGGTCATTTCTTACTATGGGTGAAAATGGACGGGCCGAGTTGGGTTGACCCACAAAAAATAATTATCTTACTTTATAAGATACTTGATGGCTTTACTTCTAATCATGATAAAAGTTTGGTTCCTGGAATAATATCTACTCTAAAGCTTGTTTTCATCATATATAGACTTCGGACGACTTTCAAGTTTCAACCCATTTGACTTGTTTACCTTTTAACTAGATTGCTTTTTAAAATTTTTGAAATGTTAAGACACAACAAGAGTTGACCCGTTCATTAGTAAATGGGTTGAAATTTGCTGAAAAATACATATATGGATTAACAATGCATCCCCTGTGGCTGATACTAAAAAGAACTAAAAGAAAAAGAAAGATTTAGAGAAAGGAATTGCTTACAATCCACCCAAGATGAAGGCCAGACCTCCTGCGTAAACCCGCCCTCCACTTTCTTCTTTATACATAACCAAATGACTTCCATACCAAGCAATCAACGCCCATATCGCAAAAGAAAGTCCAGTACTCCCAATAGCAAGACCTTTCGCAATACCTTGTTTCAAACCCATTTCAGTTGTTCTGTCCAAGATCATAGAGTACTTCTTAACAATCGTCTTCTCAGCAGTGAACGAGTAGACAGTTTTTATAGAAGCAAGAGCTTGCTCCACAATACTGTTCGCCTTACTATATTCTAAAAACGACTTCTTTGATAAAAACATGAGATATTTTCCATAAATTAGCCCTGGGATGATCAAGAAAATTAGTGTTGGGAAAGCTACTATTGACAACCTCCATGAGAAGTATATGCAAAATCCCAATCCTGATAAGAACACTGATGTATGCATCAAGAATTTCGGCACCTGCAACATATATAGCCAAAGCATATATTTATCAAGATCTTGGTCAACTTATAAAGAGTCCTAATTGTCTTTTCACTACTAAATAGAGCCTTTTTTTCGTCGTAAAAAAAGGGTACCTTACCTTTTCACTAAGGACTTCTTGAAGGAGAGAGGTGTCTTTGGAAATACTGTTAATGATTTCAGAAGTTGTTGCTTCTTGTGAATCAAAAAAACCTACTTCTTGTCTCAAAATAGCCTCCAGATACTTGTATCGTATCTTTAAAACTTGGCGTTCGCTAATTTTACTCCAACAATACCCTTCTGCAAAACAATGAATCCCCAAGAACAACAAATAAAAAAGATTTCAGTTATTTGACATACAACGTTCAATTAGTCGTTTGTGTTTGTTGTGTGCGTTTACATAAAAAAAATACGAATGAAGTAAAGCGAAGTTTACCCATAAACGCCATCACCATCACCCCCAATCCAATGTACACAAAAGCTAAGCTGCACTGATACATATTACAAAGAAAACCAAATGAGACAATTGTATCACAGCCAGAAACTCATAAGTATCAGTATACAACAGTGTAAAACATATTAAAAACGACACACTAGAAACATAGTGATTTTTTTCTAGTACCATAAACTAATAACATGATGTTTAAGTAAAATGGTTGCTAGCTAGCTAGCTAACCTTTTCGATTTCTTTCATGAAGTTATCAGGGTTGGTTTGAACACTTCTTCCATAACCCAAGCTATTAAAGAGGCGACTAACATAAACTAACAAAACATTTGTAGACATTCCATCACCAATGGCTCCAACAGTGCCCAATACTATAAGCACTTTGTCTAACCAATCAGAATATCGAAAGATGATTGTTATCGACCTCTTCTTCTCCTTCGTCTCCTCCCTAGATACGTCCGGTGACTTAGTCGGAAGACTCATGTTTTAGTCCAAGCTAGCTAGCTTCTTAGAGCAAGAAGGAGAAGTGTGTGTGTGTAAGTATTAGACCACCCTTGATGTGGGTTAGATATATGTGCATGATATATACGTGTATATATATAGAGTTGTTGTGGTTTGGTAAATTTGAAAAGGTTGTTAAAAAATTTAAGGAATTGATACAAAGTATATTTGTGGCTGCAGGAAATTTTAAGCATGGAAAATATGTTGGTCATGTCCATGCATCTTTCCTAATACTTTATGTTATTCTATTTTGATGTTATAGTTTCTTTAGTTTTGTTTATATATATTAGTTTGCAACTTTATAGATAAAGAAGTGTTAACACGACTTAAAACCTTATCATTAAGGACGGAAAGTGAAAATAATTTAGCTAAACTTTAAAATTAAAAAATGTATTGAGAAAAGGTTAGACAAAAAGATTTGTGAAGGAGTTGTATGGTAGTTCTTTACCTTAATTTAATACGAGTAAATAATTGAAACTTGTTACCCGAAAATGGGTAAGAAAGCATTTGAATGTTTTGTACTTTCTGTAGTAAGAAGGCATTGTATAACATAAGTTGTTTTTTTTTTTTTAAAGGAATTGAAGATATAACATAAGCTTAGTAGCTTACAAAGACTGCAAGTTTTTTTTTATATTAAAATACGACTACTGTAAACACTAGTCTTATACCTTGTACGCGTTGTTGCGGAAGACGCTTTACAGAGTCTAGACGACAAAGTTTTGGATCCTAGCATAATAAAGTCGCTAACACACATTAATTCGGGATTATTAACAACGAAATACACATAACAATATTTAGTTACTGTTTTAACAACTGTAATTACTTATACTTCTATTCTATATATATAATGTTTCATAAAACATTTACCCTTCCTAAATTTACTATTACTTTCATCTTAATTACTACTTTCCTAGGATCTAATTAATACAACCATTAAAAGCTGTACATTTTATTACCTTCATCACATATTACTTTACTATTATTTTTACTCCCAAATTTATTTCTATGATCTTGTTGATGGTGTAATGAAAAGTGAAATTGTACTTAATATAAAACTTGTACATGCATAAAGGTTTGTATCATTTGTTAAAAATAACAAACATTATTAATATCTAGTTGTGATTAAGGATTAGTATCACATCTTTTAAAAATTGTGAAGTACCCTAGCAAAATCTCCGAAAGTTTGAAGTTGTACATTGCGCTTATAAAAAGTAAGTAAGTTTTTAGTAGATATATAATATAATACTCCGTAATGTATATTTTAATTTAGATTTTAGAGATAATTATAAAGATCGTTCATGTATTTTGTCAAAAATTATAGGTTTCAATAGTACTTTTCATAATTTATGATTTTTATCTATGACTTTGAAACCCTATTAACATTTTTGGTTCAAAAGTCAACAACTAAAGTCAAATAGTCAATATTTTTAGTCAAAAAGTCAATGCTTTTGGACCTAAATTGTATGAGGCTTCAAAATTAGAAATCAAAACTTTAAATTTATGAAAATTACGGATCTGTATCTTTTAACAAACCACATAGACCATCATGGGTAATTAACGGATTGAAATCCTCTAAAGTTAAAACTCAACTTTATTGATAAAGTTGGTATCTTGACCATTGGATTAAAATCAAAGGCCAAGATTTTAATCCAAAAGTTAAGATGTGCTCAACTTTACCTATAAAATAGAATACAACTTTAAAGGATCTCTATTCGTAATTAACTCTAGATTTTATAAGAAATTGGCACCCTGCTGCTTATTTATTATGTCAACCAATCAATTCTCATGTGTATTTTTACTTTTCTGTTTCATTTCCTACTTATATAAATCGGTATAAACACGCATGCACCCATTTGGTTACCCAAGTGAAACTGGATCAAAATATTTTTTTTCTACTTTATTGTGTATTCAAATTCAAATATACGTGCGATGTGTTTTTATTAATTTAAGTTAACTTTTTTCTTTAACTTATTATATTACTATGCATTTGTAAAAGAATAAGTGCTTTCTTATGAAATAATCTAGTAAAATGTTACATTTAACGTGTATAAAAAGTTTATACCTTTTATATTAAAAGTTTACCTTTAAATTTTATGGTAAGTGTACAGCTATTTAATTCACCTTAACTACAACCCTAAGGATTGTGTTTAACAAAACCCAATAGTGTATAAGGAAAAAAAAAAAAGAATACCAAACCAAACTCGACCTAAATAGATTATCCTTGCATGAAGTTCTGGTAAATTATACTTCACTATAATTAAGAGAAATGATATGCTTTAGAAAGAAAAACCCAGAGAGAACCCACAAAATATCAAAAAGGGTAAGTGGGTGGCCACCCTCTGGAGCCATGTACCTATTGAAACTCAGCGCGTTTACCGTATATATGCATGTCCGGTGAAAACCCCTGAAGACTTGGTTGGGAACAAGATTCGAACCCAGGACGTGCGCAAGAGAACCCACAAAATATCATGGGCTGAATTTTGTGTTCTCCGTGAATGGTCGCTTTTAAGACTTTCTTTATGAAAGGGAGAAAATGGAAAGCAAATACTCTTTAATGGGTTTATAACCATTTGCTAGAAAAACCTCATTTTTGTTTTGAGTTTTATTATTGAGAGCCTTTAGGGCTGTCAGTATTAATTATTTTGATGCATTAAAATTTGTACTTTTTTTTGCGAAAATTTGGGAGGGCAATTATTATATATAAAATACTACTTTTTATATATGTAATAAGCTTTTAATGACAACCTTAGGGCTGTCATTATCATTTTCTTTTTGTTTTTAAGGCGGTTTTCAATTAAATCTATAAAATACTCAAACAAACATTTTTACATATACTTATATTTTTTTATATTACCATCCATTACTTAAATTTCGGAAGATTAAATGAAATATTAGGTGAAAAAATAAAGATATTTAATATATATATGACTCAATAACCCACATAATTCATTCCTTTTTATACCAACGTATCATATAAAGAATATGTTTAATTTGTTTAAAAAGTAGACTTAAAGATGTGCCTAACAAGAAATGATTTATACATGAAAAAATCGATTAGATAAATTTGATATTTTCTAGTCACATAGGCATATTTCAAATTTGGACACATCTTTTTATGAGCGTGGTTGAACACTTGTATATCATCAAAGGCGTTTGGGTTTAAGTTTTGTTTAAATGTCTCGATTTCTAAAAATACCTACCAAACCCAATGTACAATTGGCTTCAAATGACTGAGAATTAACAATGTATTCATTCATACTTGTGTGATTATGTTGCTAAAGAGTGATATTAAAATAGTACACTATATGATTATAGTGTGGTCAATGTGGAATAACGTGATAAATTTACAATAAGATAATGCAATAAGGAGGAAAGTAGAATGATAGAAATTTAATTTAATCATGTGGGGTTGGTAGTATATGCTATGTTGGGTCATGGTGATTGTTGCTTTTTATTCTCAACAAGTTATTGTTGGCCCCCCTTCAGGTTTTCTCTCACTCACACACCATTTTTGACTTCAAAATTTGATCAAACTTTTCATTCGACTCTATTATTATGTTCGCATTTTTTAGGTAATCAAAAACTGTTTAGTGCATATCCACTTTTGCTAAAAAAAAATGCTGGCTAATATCATAAATCAGTTGTTTTTTGTTTTGGTTCAAATTTATATTTCTATTACTACCTCAGTACCTTTAATCTTCGGTAAAAAAATATAGATAATATATAAAGGGAAATGTGTAGTTACTGATATATCAAATTTTGATAAGACCACACTCAATCACAACTTGACATGTGAAAAACCAATTTAAATCAATTAATTTTATATAGTAAATGTATAATATGTATAATCGAGAGAGGTCATAAGGACATTTTCAAAATTTATACTTCATCCGTCTCAATTTAGATATTATAGTTTGATTTGATAAGCGTAAATATTTGTTTTCGTGATATATAACATTTGATGAAAGTTATATCAATTATATAAACTGAAAACTCATTTCACTCA
This sequence comes from Erigeron canadensis, assembly GCF_010389155.1. Taxonomy (NCBI): domain Eukaryota; kingdom Viridiplantae; phylum Streptophyta; class Magnoliopsida; order Asterales; family Asteraceae; genus Erigeron; species Erigeron canadensis. The sequence continues at coordinate 1,255,135 of NC_057765.1, read as the reverse complement.
TATATTTTACATTAGGTTTATATAACACAAAATATATAGGGTCTAGTTCAAAAGGAAATACTCAAAAGTCAAACTATACATCAAAATTGGAATGATGCATGGGCTTGACGACCAACAAAATCATTTACGTCACATACACCAATTGAAGCGAAAATACACTATTAGCAAATCAAATCAAACATTAGCTATAACCAAATTCAGAGAAATCAAACTCACTCCAAACTTCTCACATTAAAGTTTTATATCTTGCTCGACTTTTGATCGCTTGATCTACATGTAAGATAAAGTCTAAATATCCTCAATAACTATACTTACCGAGCACCATGTTGAATTAAGCACAAAATTAATTATACCTATTTTTCATGTACACCAAATCGAAGTCATTATGACTGGTTGAACTGCCTGCTTCCACCCTAGATCCTCTCTCAAATAGACGCATGGGCTTAATTAAATTTGCAAATGATATACCAAAACTCTCATCGGTTACATCATTTCTTGTACTCAATTAAGTGGTACCAAGACACTTTCGACATTAGCCCGTTTCCCATGTTAGCAAAAGGTACCATGATCATAACAAAAGCAAACCTAAAGATGCACGTATCTAATAAAATGTTAGTTTTCATTTTCTTTATGCTTCTATCACTACTAGAAAATTTGAAATTACTGACGGATTTTCGACAGCAAAATTTTCCGTCCAAAAATAACCAACGGTTTCTCGACCACTTTGTGACGAACATGCAAATAACTAATTTGACACGTATATATGATAGTTTAACAACGAATTAGCTATGACAAACTGTATGCCAGTGTGTGTCTGGACAAAATTATCATTATAAATTGGCACATCCAATAAGTGTCATTAAATGCCGTAATGGTTGAAGTTTATGTCTCTAGATCGAGGTTTTTTAACGAGTTCAGTAGGATTAGTGTTTTATATATCAAACTCCAATCCCGAAGGAATCTGATATATTTGGAAATTTTTTTATTTCTAAGGATGGAAAAGAAAGGAGAAGAGATGAGAAAATTATAAAATCTATCTTTAAGATTTTTTTAAGTGTGAGAAGAGAATGAGTGGAGAGGATTAAAGAGGGAAGTGTAGTAGTTTTTTGTTTCAAAAGTTTTTCCCTTATTGATGATATATCATCCCAGCAGTACGCATGACCTGTCACACGAAGGAACAGTAACACGTTACGACACGAAGGCTGTCCGTAACGAAGACTTCCGCAGTAAGATAAAAGAGATAATACTTGTTCCCCTAAAATTTCGGGATCTGATATTATCTCTTAGTCCAGTAAAGAAGGAAAGAATCCTCCTGGACTCTTATGGCCTAAGACTTAGGAAAATTCTAAAGAGGCTTAACTTTTTCTCCAAGATAAAGTCTTCTGTAAAAGGAGGATCGAAAGACCTAAAAGGCATTCATTCCTACTCATTCATAATAGACTCAATATGATCAAACATATCAAAGCATATTCTACATACGATCGATCAGATCCAAACTCACTCAATAAGCACGATCTCAATCAACTATACATTATACACCTTTGATTGACGTAAAGGGCACGAACTCTACCTTCGGGGAATCGCCAACAAACAACCAAAAACATCCATCATCCTCTTTCTAAATCTAATCTCGGTTTTGTATACAATCACTTATTTTTGAGGTAATTAAGAAGAAAAACTTCCCTTTAATTCCCTCTTCTTACGCTATGTAAACTGACATATACTCGTAATGTGCAAGTAGCAATTCCTATGGATAAATTTTCATAATCTTTATAATAACTCAACTCATAAGCATAATGATGTTGTACATTATGCATCATCGGGTTGTCCGTTTTATCATATTTGTTTTCATGTGGTGTGACAACGTAAAAGTGGTCGATATATACATATCTACTTTAATACTTCCACATAAATCAATCACTTTTTAAAGAAAAGATTTGTTTCATGCTTTCAAAGCTCACGTCCATAGGTGGGGATTCTTTACCATCACATCACATACCATTTTAAAAGTTTCACCTTTTGAGATTTTTCTATATCTCAACTTTAATAATGTACTAATTCTTTAAGAAATGTAATAAATAATCGATAATTCGATACCATTTTAGCCAAACATCATCAAACATGATTATGTTATTATACCGTATAATAATCTAAAACATGTTTGATGATGCACGATTTTAAAATAGTGGTATAATGTCAAATTCCTCATTGATAAATGTGGTTATTGTTATAGAGGAACGAATCATCTATCATTTGACACATACATATTCTCATCAGTACGAACAAGTTGCGGCATCAATTCCTGTTCTATTGCCAAATATAATGACAGCTCGAGTGCTTGATCATTGTACCTAGCTATATATATGTCTTGTTTTTTATGCGCAAGACAGAACTCTTCGGCGTGAAATGCGTGTTTGAATACACGAGAGCAAGTACCCGCGCGTTGCGGCGGTGAAATGGTGGGGTGATACCTAGGTCATAGAGTATGATAGGTTATAGGAGTTGATATGTTATAGAGTATGATAGTCAAATGCCTTAGCCGTACGGGCTCCGCCCTCGGATTTAAAAATTTGTCGAAAGTATATCAAATGACATCTCTAATGAAAGAGCATGAAATTTTAAAAACACCCATACAATTTTTATAATTTATCGATGTACGGTTTTTGAGATAAAAGATTTTGAATGAATTGGAAGAATAAATAATTTATGAAGGAGAGAAAAAAAGATGATTGGTTGATATTTGAGGAGAGAGAAATAGTATTATAGTTATTTTAAATAAATATAGAATAAATAGGAGAGACATTTTGGGGAAGTACTTAAAATCAATATTGAAAATTTCAAGTTCAATGTTGAAAATCTAGGAAGAATCTGCTTTATAATATAATATAGATTAAAAAGCATCGATTTTTAAGGGATTTCGATTCTGTTTCAACATGTAAAATGCATGTTTAATTAAAAAAAATTCGATGTCCTTGAAAAGTCTTGGATTCTGTTTCAACACACAAGTTTTAAGATGTTAAACTGTTAAGTCCACTTGTTGAGTCCAACAAAAGTCGTACTACAGATTCTAAAGCTACAAGTCGCCAATATGGGTTCTTTGGGCAACAGGTTATAATGGGTACTTTTTAATACAACCTTAACAATCTAGACCAATTGATTAAAAGATATTTATTATTGATCTCAAAAACAAATCAGCTTAATAGGTTGTAAAGATCATTCATTTGACCTGCAAGAAATCATACATAACTCAAGTTGACTGGTTTACAAAAACGGGTCAAAAGTATTCGCTCTGCTCATGATCTTGAAGATTGCGTTATCCTGACGACACAATACAACAATACTACTCTGAAGCCAAAATAAAGCAATCATTCTTTTGCAATGTAGAAAAACGCATATGCAAATTCTAGGATTTGATCATTAGACAAGCTAAAGGAAGAAAGTGCATTTAGAAAGGTTTGGTTGAGCCAAACCATAAACAAGATGCTCTCCGAATCTAGATAAAACTACTTTTTTAAAGATACTTAAAAGGCTAAGGTATTAACGTGGTAATTACATACACCAAGTAATACTAAAAAGAAACAAGACATAAGTCGAGCTACGTGCTTCAAAAGTTTGCGTATATCCTCTGATAATCACATATACAAAGTAATAGTAAAAGAAATGTAAGATAAGTAAACCGAGTGATTACATGCCTAAAACGTTTCCTTGCATCCTCAAACAATGATATAATTCTATTCCATATTTCATAAATTTAGTGCACATTAAGGAATACTTCCTGTTTCATAAGAAACCAATAGCTCTAGTTCTCTGACACGTTATAGATAGCCCATATGGATTTGCAGTAGCTTTAGATATTCCAAACGGAATAAACAAAATGATAAGACGTGAAAGGTGTTATGACCACTTACAATTATCATACTACAGCAGTTTCCTTGAATAGAAGACATTCACCAAAAGAATGATATGTTAAAGCTATGGTTACGGGCTTTCACCATCTTGGCAAAACAGTCTACTCAGACTCCATGTTCAACACTATATAAACTCATGACCAGTTCAATATTGTACATATGCTTGATCATGTAACGACAACAATCCGGGTACGAACACCACAAACATTAGATAGACGGCTTTGAAAAGGGGTATGCACTACTACCACAAAGACATACATTATTCAGAGTACTATCATTGCTTATACTTTTTGAAAACAAAGTTATAAAGAATATTACATAAAGTTTTTCAGATCCACCTCTTTACTATGTATGTATCTAATCTCTAGTATAACTCTATAACAAATGTGCTTGTACAAGTTTAAGTTTGCAAAAACGCAGTCAAGGACTTGCACTAGAAAGAAAGTTGAATACTTGCTTAAGATTACCTCTTGAAGGCCTTGCATTTACGGCATATTTGCATAAGAATATCAGTCTCTCCCGCATATCTAGCTTTGTTATTCTTTTCTCTTTGAAAAATTTTCCGTCATCATAAACCCCTGATCAAAATTAATCGTAAAGTTGTGACACACAAATACAGATAATAGATTTCTCGTTATATGACTTATATCTACATTCAATTGTAACATTTGCGAATTTTGACCTATTTGACAATGATTAATTGTAACACTCGTGGTGATGGACCCGTTGACTTTCGTTAATTATGCAGGTAACACTTGCCTTTTTTTTCGGATTCATCCTTCATGTATATAACTCGTGTTTCTAGTAGTCTAAATGTGGGGAAAATGAGAAAAAGACAGAAAATAGACTAATTCCCAGAGTAATAGTCTAAAGGTGCTCGAATCAAAAAATAGACAAATTCCCAGAGTAATAGTCTAATGGTGCTGGAATCAAAAAATAGACTAATTCACAGAGTAATAGTCTAAAAGTGCTGGCACCCACACCCCCTTATCTTAGACTTTAACTTCCACCCACCCACCCATCCATTTCTTATCTTTCTTTCCCTCTCTACTTTATGCAAGAACACACACACTCTTGCATCTCCCTCTCTCTCTCTAGAAAATCATCATCACTTAATGTCATTGAAGCTAGATTAGTGAAGGAATCAACATCATTATCATCATTACTATATCATATCAAAATTTTGAAAGTCAAAGTGCAAGAAATCCTTCCATCTAGCTCAAATTCGGGTTTGACTCTTTGAAGGTAATTTTGGTAAGTAAAACTCATCTCAAATCCACCATTTTATGTTTATAATCATGTTTCAAGTCTAATCTAAACAACCCTTAGTCAATTTTTGGTTCAAAAGCTTAATGGGTCGATTTTGGGGTTGACAACTTGGATAATTTAGGTCAAAAATCGGATTTGAGGCTTAATTGAGGTTATGGAACGATTTTAAAGTATGGGTTAGTTTCATACACATTACTTATGTCAAATTATGCTCAAACCATGTCTTAACACTCTTCAAATCAAGGTCTATGTCGAATTAGGGTTTTGTGAGGCCAAAATGGGTCAAGGACGATTCTTGAGTCTAAAGTGATGTTATGGAACGAAATTATGAAAGGAGTTATGTTTGTTATGTTCAATCATGTTGATTATATGTTAAATTGAGTCTTGAACCTCACTAAAATCGGAATTTAAGTGTCGAATTAGGGTTTGGATGTTCTTGGTCAGTTTTGACTTTTAGTCAAACCATTCTTACCCATGTTGTTGCTTGTTTCCTTCCTTTATGACTTTAACTCGTTTAATCCTTGTCAAGTCGATTCTTAACATCCTTTTAATCTCGTATCCATCCAACAAACATCATTCTGATTTGATCGAACGAGTCCCGAATAATGAAATTATGAAGTGTATTGATATGCATATATGTATAACTATAGGTTGGGATCGTGTGACGAATATTGTGCGCTTGTGATCATTCTTAACTTGTTTTGCCGACAAAGGTGAGTTTCGTAAACCCTCCCTACTCAATTGAGATTCGGGCTGAAAAGTGTACGTGCTTGTTATTGTTGTTTAATCGATTGATTGTTTGATTAACGTATTGACTTGTTGCTCGGTTAATTATGCTTCAATTTATGAATACTTGTTGTGGTTTGGGTAGTTGTACATACATCGAAGATGGTTATACTTTCAATGAATAGGAGATGTGGTGGGAAGGTTGCGGGTGACCCTATATATAAGCATCAATGATTCCTTGAAATTAGAATCGTAAGAAGTGTATGTGCATTGTGTTGTTGATTGATGGAAAACATTTTGATAAGGATCGGGACATAGGATCTCGCATGATAACATTTTCCCCCTTAACGTATTATAGATTTGTGATGGTGATAACGATTAAGTCCATGTTGATGGCATAACGATAAGCCCACGATTTGTGGCATAACTTTGTTGTTAACGATATTGTTTAACATGTATATTGAATATGAATGCTTAGTTGTAACGTAACGTTGATATGACGCATTTGAAATATATGTAAGTCGTGCCGTGATATTACACATTTGAAATATATGTAAGTCGTGCCTGGAACGTATTTTACGCATTTGAAATATATGTAAGTCGTGCCTTGAACGTAGTTTACGCATTTGAAATATATGTAAGTCGTGCCTGAAACGTATTATACGCATTGTTTATCATGTAAGTCATGCCGGTTTATCGCGCATTATTTATTATGTAAGTCGTGCCATTATAACTATAATTGAACGAAAACGTTGATTTGTGATAACGTGAAACCTTTTAGGGTTTCCTTGGAACGTGATTAAGTACTTTAATCCTCGTATATCGTTAACGGTTGTTATCCCGACACACTTATTTCCTATTACTTGTCCCTACGAACTCAACAACTTTATGTTGACCTGTTGTAGTACACTTTTCAGGTGAACAAGTGAGCTCAAAGATGTATTGGATGATTGATTGCTTGATTATGCTAGAATTGGATTTCGACTCTTCTTGGATCCATGATTCATCATTCCCAATTAGGGTTTATGCTTAGATGTGATCCGGTTACTTGCACTATTGAATGGTTCGTATGGATTTACTTGATCCTTTTATACATTTAGTTTTACTCTACATAATTTTCATGTCGTGCTGTGCTTTTCTTGTGATACCCCATGATTCCACCTTGTTAGGGTGTTAGCTTTGGTCCAAAATTAAAATTGTTCATATCAATAATTAATGTCTCAAATATGACTACAAGAATTATACCGTTGTAATTGAAATCTTGATTTCTGAATAAAATGATTTTAAAGATTTATGTACAAGAATTGTTCAGATTTTTAATTTAAAGATGCTTTGGATGGATTTTGGACCATTTGGCTTGTTTCCTCCAAAGCTATTGTTTTTTTTAACTTTAGCATCACGGCAATTGTATTAGGAGGAGAGGAGTCATGACTCCCAATTTCCCATCCCTCTTAAATTCTACCAATCAAATACGTCCAACTCAATTTTCCTTTTCAACCCTCCCAAACATTTTTAATGGCATTCATGACTTTCTCATCCCTTCCAAAATTTTTTTTTTCTTTTTCATTTAATTTAATCAAACATTAAATAAAAACTTAAAAATTCATTAAAATTAAAACTAAACATTACATAAACATAAATTAAAAAGTACATAAATTTAAATTCTAAATTTCTAAAATGAAGACAACTAAATCAAACTCGCGACTGATGGTGGCTGCATCGCTGGATCGTCAAGGAATGATAAGTCTAAAGCCGATACATGCGCCGTGAGATCGTATCGGAGCCGATGATGCACGTTATCATCCATTATTTCCCGGTTTGCTTCCGGGTTATAAACTCTTGGCACCGGTGGATCCATAATATGAACCGGTGATATCGCCCGCCCGTTGTCTTTGATGATCATGTTGTGTAGTATAGTACACGCAGCGACGACTTTTTTGATCTTCTCCTTTGTCCATAGCCGGAGGGGACGATCTAAGATCTTCCATTTTCCCTTGAGAACATCAAACGCTCGCTCAACATCCTTTCTTGCAGCCTCTTGTAGTCTTTTAAATTTCTACTCATCTTGTTCCACTGGATGAGGATAAACTTTAACAAACGCAACCCACCTAGGATAGATTCCATCGGTAAGGTAGTAACCGCGCTTGTAATCATGTCCATTTACGCTAAATGAACTGTCTGGCACGGATCCATTGCGCTCGTTTTGAAACAACGGCGTCTGCTGCAAAACATTGACATCGTTGTTCGATCCAGCGGGACCGAAAAACGAATGCCAAATCCACAAGTCATAAGAAGCAACACATTCAATCATAATAGTAGGTACCTTGTGATCACCCCTCGTGTATTGCCCCTTTAAGTGTCTAGGGCACATCCTCCATTCGATGTGTGTACAATCAAAACTACCAAGCATTCCTGGAATGTGGTGTCTTTCTTCATGAGCTTGTGTGATGAGAGCAATGTCATGAGATGTCGGCCTACGTAAGAACTCCTTTTGATACAAATTGACAACCGCATCACAAAAGTACTCCATGGTCTCGCGTCCCGTTCTAGCAGCCATACATAAATACTCGTCATACGCGTCTGAAGGTTCACCCGTAGACAGTTGCTTGATCGCCGATGTGCACTTTTGAAGAGCGCTGCAACTTTTGTTACCCCGTGCGTCGTACCCCTCTTGAAAGTAGCTAAAGTTAGCTTCAATATCACCAACAATCTTCAAAAACAACCTTTTGCTCATGCGAAAACAATGACAAGAAAAATGATTCGTCAAACTTTGAGTCTTCAAAGAAGTAGTCACGCATTAGTATCGCGTGAGCTTCTTCCCGGTCTCGATCAATATACCTACGAGTGTCGGTAGAGGTGCCGGTATCTTCAAGCTCGGCGTACACTTGATCAAAAAACTGAAAAGTACTCCCCGTAGACGAATCGTCTAACTTCGGTGGAACACAAAATGAAGAAGATGAGGAAGAGGAATCCATTTTTTAGTAATGTGGTGTTTTTTTTGTGGAAGTGTGAAGATATGTTTTTGTTTGGTGTTTTTTTTGGTTAAAAATAGGTAGGGGAAATTATTATTATTTTTTAATTAACTTCAAACGGTCACTTTAAGGTGGACCCTACCCCTCATACGCTTCTCCCAACGGTCGAAATTGAGCATCCCTCGCCGGGCTTTAATGCCGCTCCACTCCATGCCGCTGCCATGCCGTGGGGATGGCGCCGGTGTTCCCTCGGCGGCATGGCATACCGTTACCCATGCCGTCCACCACTCCCTTCCCCTTTAGACAGGATACAAAACACGAAGACTTGTGGATCAGTGGATACATATATAGTTCACATCAACCAACTCTTGGACACTTTGAACATTATTTGGAAACAGAGAAAGAACGCTTGGTATTAACCATCAACCAATCGTCAAAGTAGCAGTTAGAAAACCTAGAAAAAGGCCAAATGCATCGACTAATAGATTCTCCCTTCAATACAAGTAACTCTAGTTGGTTCGGGTTGGCCCAGAAACACTTTTTTTACATTTATAAAGAGAAAATAAAAGACAAAATCAATCCATTCATATAGGTTGAGATTGCCATGTCCGGGGAATATTATTCTATTCCTTATAGCCAACACACATTTTTCTAACTATTAAAAAGTTATTAGCTTGCTAAGTGGTAGATCTACAGGTCTTAAAAAAGGTATGCACTCTGTAGTGGCCAAAAAAATGATACATGGAAATTGGTACAACTGACATTTTAGATAACTTGTGAATGAGTAAATTCATGCATGCCACATATGATTAATATATAATCTTCATTGTAACTAGGTGACAAGCATATTTTGGGTAATTTTTGGTATGGGTCAAAACATGACAGGTCAAAATGGGTTTGAACTTTTACATTTGGTTTAAATTTAGGGTATGTATCCTTTCTCTAAAGGATGTACACTCTGCAGGAATAACATGTATTTACATATTTACTTTAATTAACTTTACACTATTACTTATCTATATTATGTGTACCTTCAACATTGAATAAGGAGATCAATATTGCCAAGCAAACACAAACACTAATGTCTTCTCCTGAAAAACGAAAACCATAAATTGATGATAACGTTGGTATGGCAATGAAGAAGTACACCATGCCTAATTGCAACATTGTGTTTAAGAAGTGTCCAGGTATTAAGATTAATTGTCAAAGATAAGCAAAAACTACTAGTTCTCTAGCTTTTAAAATCAGTGAGCAACAGTATTTCAAATAAAAAGTCCATGGAGAACGTATAAGATGATGCTTACCACTGTTGCAGCAGACTGCAAGCCTCTTCCCCCCTCTCAGATGCAGCATGGCAAAACTCAATGCAGAAGGTAAATTTCTTTGCAGAGAAAATCTATCAAACTTTGAGTTCTGTAAAGTTAAAAAATAAAAAATTATGAAATAAGCTAAGGCAGATTAATAAAGAAAATAAAACTACAGTTGGCAGTTTTGACCCATTTGCCTAATAATCAGTCGATTTGCATTGCGTTCCATCTCAAAAGGGTTAAAACAGTAAACATATTTGGTGTACTATTTAACACATTAGTATTTATAAAATTCAAAAACCGCCAACAAAGTGTTGATGGGTCAGATCCAAGCTTAGAATAAAACCATTTTGACCTATTACCGAACCCACCCATTTTGTCACCTCCGACGAGAATATAAGGGATATAGTGACCGAGGCTAAAAACAATGACACTACGAACCATAATAGGCAGGTGTAAATGAGCTTCAGCATCCACAAGGGTACAAAGAACCTGATTTTGATCACAGTTGAGTATGACATCGACATTGGATGCCTTGAAATCTGCAAAACAGGACATGATTTTAATAATCATACGGGAAGAAGAGAAATAAAATTCCATTCTTTCTCTTGAGCTCATAACAAATTCCTATGTACACTAAACAGACCAATTCCGAAGAGTCTGAAAAAACACCTCTACTCAGCTGGTCTCGTATTATCAAGCAAATATATAACTAATTATCATGTATACAAAAAAAATAAATAAATAAGCTTACCATATCCACTTGAACAAACCGCAAGGTTCGTCAAACCCAACCAAAACATTGAATGCTCATCACCCAACAAATGTCCACTACTTCCGTTCTCGTTTGTGATGTCAAATGGTTGATCTTGAATATGGGTTGAAGCGGTACCCCCTGACTTTGTAGCTTTAACCGATAGCTGGGGAGCAATTTGTCCGCGTTGAGCACGATATACTCTATCCTTTTCAACAAGTGCAGCTACCTTTTGGTTACACATATCAGGCCCCGAATTAATCAAATCATAGACATTATTCCAAAATAGGGCGGGAGTTAAACCTCTTGCCCAACTCTCTTCATCATCACCAGCTCCTGCTATGTAGTTCCAACTAAACTCAGAACTCGTCTTTTGTCTATATATATCGCTTGAAGCAGATGCAGAAATAAGGATTATTGGTGTAAAATCCCATGAATCATAATCAGGAACTTCGTTCAACCATATGACAGTTTTTTGTGAGATCCAGAGAGGTCGTAAAGGTTTTCTCAGTAAAGATGAGATCGAAGCGATATCTGCTCCACTTGTTTCCAATTGCTTTACCCATCCGTCCAAGTGATTCTCTATCCTAGTTTTCTCTGTGTCTGGCACCCAAAGGGGAAGATGCAAAGATGTGTCCCATTCAAAGGACTCTGGCGCAGTTGTCTCAGAATTTTGAGCAGATAAATCCATCTACAATCATGCCAGCAAGATACACAATACTAAGTTATACTAACTCATACAGTATGCAATTGTTAGAAAGATATATCTTTGTGACTAAATTATCATAGGCATCACTAACTACACTTTAAAGATAAAATATATATTTCATCTATAATTACATGTTAAATTATCAAAGTTCCATTATTCGTTTAATTGGGGAAAGTTCAACAACAATCAATGGAATTGTCGGTAGCAATATATTCCCATGATATAATTCATTAAGTACTTGCAATAACAGTATAAATGGAAACAACCGCTACTTACTCGCTCCATTGGCTTAATGATCCCATCCATTTTGTTTCTGTAATTCAAGATAGCACGATTCAACACACAAGTCCAAATTGGTATGGTTTTTGACATACTGTCTGGAAACCTCTTCCCTTTCCGAGTAGAATCAACGATCATACACCCTCCCTTCTGTCCTATCCATAAACAAGAAACCGAAACTCCAAATATTATTATCTATCCAAAACATATTCACCTTACATATATTCACATAAGTATGAACATTAAAACTCTATGAATCATAAGTGGAGTGCATACACTAAACCAGTTGCCAAACTCCATACCCAAAGTAAATTATAAGTACCGGGTCATAACGAGCAGATAAGCAAGTAATGATGTGACCTCAGGCAGACCAAAAAAAAGGGCTTCCATTTTCATAATTAATATGTTCGAAAGCGGCTGCCCAAGGAAATTTATAATTTGTCAACCATGGTTTGTGCCATAAAGAGTCAAGGAGCTACGTCAGATGCTATCCTAACTAAGGGTCTAGAGGTTACAAGCTCTCTGGCTTTATTTTGAAGTGAAGCTATAAGAGAGTTGACCCCTCGCACCGATCCATGGTCCCAAAGGGACATTTTGGATCAAGTAATTACACCAGTTCAGGATAAGGCCTACACGGGTAGGTGAAGAATAATGAGCTTGCCATACATGGTGACAACCCATTTGTAGATGTTGCTTGCATTACGCTCCAGACGAGTCTGCGAGCTTGTATGTCAAGCTTCTCTTGAAGGTCAGACCGTCAAGGAACAAAGGCGACTGACAAAAACTGATTCTGAGTCTCTCTGGAAGAGACTTTAGGAGATGGACGAACTTATGGAGTTAGATACAGAAAACTTGACACTTGTTGAAAGAAAGACCTCATCAGTCAGACACTGAAAAGTCCATAGCAGATTTCCAGCTATTCTGATCCTTTAACTGATCACTATGCTTCTCTTTTTATACTGAAACAAGCATGGTACCCACGCAATGTGGCGGTGATGGTGGGGAAGGCGGCCTAGTGGTGTCGGTGATGGTACTATTGGTGGTGGTGGCGGTGTCAAGTGGTGTAGGTTGATGTAATTGTGATAGTGGAAATTTTTAGAACGTAAGGGCTTAAAGTGATAATTATTAAAATAAAGGTTTAGAGTGTAAATTAATTCATTAAGAGCAAATTTGATATCTTATAAAAACTCTTTCCATAGTGGGTGTTTTAAAGGGTAATTTAGTAATTTCATATGTAACTATTGTGTTAGTATTTCTAAAAATGGAGGGTGTGATAATTTTTATAAAGGAGTATAGATATTAGTTTTACTCGAATTCTGTTATGTTTAAGCTTTGTCAACCATGATAATTTTAGAGCTTTTTTACCCTGTGTACTTGTTTAATCACTATCATGGTCATTATGACGTAATTGGTAGGAAGACATCTATTCGTCAATCGTCACCGACAAGAGACTCTGCTAAACAGTCATGCTCATAGTGTGTAAAGTAACAATATGCCCAGATAAAGAGATTTTAAATCATTGAATCAGAGAGACGACAATCGTTTGATCATAACTCTGTACTTCTACACAACAGTGTTTCAAATTAGTTTAACTGGAGGAACGTTGACCTCACATTAAATTCAATCTAATCGGATATCAACTATTCTACATCACAACATCCTATGTTGAAACATGATGATCCTTAAAGATATCTACCTAAATCCGAATAAATTGGCATATATATAAAATATACTCTGCTAGATGACACGAATAGCTAGCTAGGACCTTAATTTTACACTAAAGATAACCTACAAATCTATAACCAAAATCAATATTCGTACAACAACATATTTAATATAACAATTACAACAAAATTTTACTAAAGAATTAGTAATTAGAAATAAAAATAAAAAGACTAACCTGCAAGTAAAGCTAGATGAAGATTAAGGCGAGAAGTATTAAACGACAGGTTATTAGTATGTCCATCAGTTGACTTAAAGTAACAATTATAATTTGAATGATTAATAAACTTATTAGAATACCAAAGTCCACAACGTAAGTTGGCTACAAGAGGTAACTCAGGCCATAATTCAGCTATCTCCGATACGAATATCGAGTCCTCGTGTATCGAACGTAACGAATTATATAATGAGTTTTCTTTCCTCTTTATTCTTCTTGATACTTTGTATATGTTATTCATTGATGATGTTTTCATATCATCGTCCGACATTGATTTTTTTTTTTTTTGTTAGGGTTTATGGGTTGCAAAGGTTTGTTACTATTTAAAAAGTAGTTCTGGTAAAAGAAAAAAAATGCGGCGTGATTTGTTTTATGTTATAGACCCCTTAATGTTGGTTGTAAATACAAGTTTGGTGTATAGCCTTTCGTGGGTGTTCTACTTTTGACCTTTTTGAGGTTTTATCATTTGCATGTGAAGTTGCCATGGTAATAGTTGTAGCCCAAGTTTTCTATAGATAAACTTAATTAGTAGCCAAAGGTTTTTATTTTGTAAAAAATAAACCCTTTTTGTTTGCATATGATTAAGTATACTTTATTGTATACTTTGTTTGTATTTATGAAAATAATGGAACAAGACAAAATATATCAGGTGTGTTTTACGTGTTTAATTTAGTCAACATAAAGAGAGAAATCGATAAGATATTAGATAGATAAAGTGACGCAATTGATTATGTTGACCAAATGGATCACGTGAAGCAAGCTTCACATATTTTGTCTTGATCCATCGTTTTCATAAATTCTAACAAAGTATACCATAAAGTATACTTAATCATAAGCATTAGCTGGATGTTAAATCTTTTGGTGTTCAAAGTCCTCAACCTTTTTGAGCCAAGTCCAATAATTGCTCGTGACTTAATCAAAAGTTTTAAAAACTTGAAGATTAAAGAATAAGGACACAAAGATAACCAATTCCTTCCAATAGTTTGTTTAAGATTCAAATGCATAAATTCCATATGAGATACCACTAATGATCACAATTGTATGATCATTTTCATTTAGTAGGACACACAACTTAATCATTTAATTTATCGAATTTTAGTAACATTCATGCGAACGCCATTGGAGACCGAGGATGCTGGAGTAATAGCCTTTCTAATCTTTGCAACATTCCAAGCAGTGCCAGCAACATGCCCTGCAGTTGCAAGCACATCGCCCGTTGCTTCCCCTGCACTTTCACCAAACCTGTTTTCCGCATAGCAAAATACATGACTGTAATGTAAGTTATCACGTACATGACTGTAATGTAAGTTATCACGTAAAAGATACACGAAAAGTCATATAGAAGATGTTAAAAAAGAGGTTTTCTTACCTTTCACCGACCATCCTAGTGACTGCACCAGATGTGGCAGATAAGGCTTGTTTTTGTGCAGCTTCAACTGCATCCATTACTGTGTCTGCAAGTTTTTGGTTAATAACAATTTGATATGTTCAAACAGTTGATTGTACTCTTATAAAAAATTTAATTAATTTGGCCAATCAATTGTTACTTTATATACCAAACTACTCTATATAATAAGAACCCAAACAAGAAGTTTTTCTTACATGAGTCATAATTGTCATATTTTGTATATGAAGGAAGAAAAACTAGAGCTTGGATGATACAACTTACTAACTGCATCAAGAGAAGCTAGAAGGACCTCCCCTGGAACCATACTAAAAAAGGTCTTCCCTGCTTGTGACCGAACCATCGGACCCATGACAGACCCGGTTGCTATTCCGACACCATTCAGCATTGCTTTGCTCATGTTTTCTGTCATCCTTGAGAGGTTTCTAGCACTAAATATGCACACATGTTTAAATAACCAAATAGGAGAGCAATCTTCAAAACAAAAATAAAATAAAATGGAAAGTGTTTTTATTGCACCTTTTTAAGCTTTTGTTGATTCCATTCTCCTTTCTTGAACCATTGATTTTGTTGCTTTCATTTATAGTGGTTCTTGAGATGCCATTCTTTTGCTCCATTGCCTGGTTTAAGATCATATTACCTCCCTTTTGAACCTGTTTTGATTCATGAATAATTTTTGTTAGAACAAACATAGCAAATAGCATCTATTACGATAACCAAAATAAATTGAGAATTATACTAGACCATATTACCCAACTCGCCATTTTATCACCCTTAGCCATGCATGTAAACAAAAGTATGGACTCGTAACAAACACAAACCTGGTTTGTGTAGGCATTGCTACATAACAAAATCCCTTTAATGATCTGGCCAGTTCCTTCTGCGATAGCCTTTGCAAGAAAATTATTATCAGCATCAACCTTTGGAGCAAAATCCTTCCAATCAATATCCGCTTTTCTTGATGATGATGAACTTGAAAAAGTTGAGTGCTCTTTCAAGAACTTATCCAACAACTTGAAATTCCCATGGACATTCTCTGAGAAGGTCACGCCATAACTCAAAGGAGCCTCATCTTTGATAAGGCGCAAAGAGAACAAGTAGTGAAGAGGATCTACTGGTTCATCTTTGGTTAATGGCCATTGGAGATCATCATTAATTTTGATTATGGTTGCTAACAAAATATCATCGTCTGATATCTGAATTAGCTTGAAATCTCCACTCGCAAGCTCTATGGCTTCCCCTTCATCCATTAAATGAACTTTACAATTAGGCATTGATAAAAGGACTTCATGTTTGGCAGTTTTTGGTTGCGGGTAGTTATTGATTGTTGGTGGTGGTGGCATTGGTGGTGGTGAACTTCTTGAAGGAGAGAGTGTTCTTGGTTTCCTAACTCCGCAACAGCTCATTTTGGTTCGATTGTAACTGTTGGATCTTTTGGTTTGTGGTCCTAATGGTGATGTTGAAGTAGAATCAAGAATGCAAGAATAGCATGATGAAGGGTAGGAGTAAATAGGTAATTTGACAAGATGAGAGGGAATTAAAGCTTTAATTTATGCTCTTTGTCAAAGAACTTTATCTTATTTTTAACTTTGGCATAATTAACTTTCAGTGGGATAATTTTATGTCAAAATGGATGGATCTTACATCTTGGTAAAAGATGATTCCAAATTCTTTGAGTGAACAGAACTAAAATGCTATAAACATGTATAAACGATATGATTCTATCAAGGGCCAATGAATAACATGGATGTATAATTTAGCAAAAAATACCTCTAACAATGTGGCGAGCAACAAGTCATGTAGGCAGATGTGGAGTGTCCACTTAAGTATGATATGAGGAACACTAAGGGTGCGTTTAGTTCAAGAAAACTCCTTTGTTTTCCATTTTCATTTTCCAAGAAAACATGGAAAACAAGAAACGCGTTCAAATTGTAATTTTTTAGAAAAGTTTTCCTAGAAAATGAAAATTCCCTTTTTCCAACTTTTGCACTAAAATTAGAAAACTGTTTTTTTTCAGTTTTTGTTTTCACTTTTCTATTTTCTAAACCTGAAATTAGAAAACAAGTGAATTTGAACATGTTTTCTAGTTTTCTAAAATGGAAAAATGAAAACTCTATCTTTTATTTTAAACGCGTTTTCAAAATTTTCAAGGGTTTTTTAGAAATGAAAAACCTTTTCATTTTCTAGAAAACTAGAAATGGAAAACTTAAAAACATTTTCTCCAACTAAACGCGCCCTAAATAATCTTTAATTAAAAAACTCGGGAGGTGGGATCGAACCCGCGACCTCCGAATTTTTATGTAAACACGTTTACCGGTTCAACCATCATTGATTTTGTTTATCAATTGGAAAGCCAAAATTGATAACCACTTAATTCTCTTATGCCACAACTCTATATATCTGTATTAGGGATGTGCACGGTTTGGTCTAAACCGGTTAAACTGTTTAAACCGAAGTAATTGGACGGATTGGTCGGTTTAAAATCAAAAACTTAAACCGTTGGTTTGCCTTTCTAATAAACCGCTCTTATGGTTTGGTACGTGGTTTTAGACTTTTATCAAACCGGTTTAACCAAATCAGACCATTTAATTATATCAATGGTATGTTTATTATTATTATTATTATATATATATACATATACATGTATATATTAATATTCAATGTTATAAATTATAAATAACAAATTATTAGTTGGTATAAAGTTGAACATATTCAAATTCTAGATTTAAAATTTTCAAAGATACGATTCCTAAATCACCAAGCTAATTAATATTATATGATTTATATTTTTCAAAATACTTTGTGTGTTTCATTTTAAGTATAAGTGAAACTTTTGCAATTTAGTATTACTAAAAGCTTTTATATATGAACGTCAAAAGTATGATAACAGTTTAACCGGACCAAACCAAACCGGTTAATTGGTTTAGGTTGGTTTGGTTTGGCATAACAATTTGGACGGACTGGTTTGAAAAAATGTTAAACCGTTTGCATTGGTTTGGTTGAGATTTTTAGCAAAAACCGACCAAACCGGACCATGCACAACCCTAATCTGTATGCATACACATCTCCTTCTCTACTAGAGGAGGATTTCGCATGATGTCACAAAATAGGAATTCTCAAATAGATAGATAGGCCACGTCAGTTTTTTAACTTTTTGATGATGAAATTGGTGTGTATTTTAAGGTGTTTATACTATGTGATTTATTGTATACGGATATATGTATGTATAGGAAAGTATGAAAGTGATATGTGGGATTTCAAAGGTACTTTGACTGCATAGTTATGTCAGAAAATTCAAAGATGAAATGGGCGGGTCCTTTGAAATAAATGTGTGGGGATATGTAAATGTGTGGGGATTTTAAATTTGAAATAAGTTGGTGAAATATGCTTTTAGTACAATCTTATTTTCACTTTTTTTTTATCTTTCTTTCTTTGCATCTTCTTTCCCCCTTTCTCTCCTTTTTCTCCCGATTAATCATCTTCCCCATATTCCTTAATATTTATGAAGGTTTGTGTATAAATCACTACACTAGGTTTTGTTTTCCATCATTTGATTAGTTATTTTTTTTATATTATTAATTTTTTTGTTAGTGGGTTTTATTATATTTTCTTTGATGTGAAGGGTTGTAGATAACGAGATTAAAGATGAAGTTCTAGGAAGAAAAACATCATTCAAAGCGATTAATTCGTCAATGGAGAGCTCAGAATAGTTTATGTGACAAGATGTAAAGTCCGATAACATACGATAATGGATTCATGTGAAATTTGATGAAGGAAATAACAAGGTGAGTTCTTGGTTTTAGTGTTCTAATCTTGTGTGTTTAATTTATATCAGATTTTGTAAAGAAAAAATATGGGGAAAGATTTTAAAATATTGCGTGAATGATAACCAAGTGGGACGGAATATATCTGTATTCTTTCTTTTTGGAGATTCTGGTGTCAAAGATTTTGAAGGGATTCATCTGGTTTTTGTTGCTGATGGGTCATTTAGATATGTTTTTCCATGATAAAAAGTGATTCCTTAATTTTATTTTTTGATTCAGGTGATTATAATATAAACAAACAAAACTTTTGGTGATACATATAAAGTGTTCGATGAAATGTGTAAAAGAAATTTGGGGATATTAGTAATATGTGACACAACATTTTTTTAGTCTTTTGTGACATATGTCTTGGTGAACAGGCATGGGTTCAATTGTGACATAACATTTTTGCAAAGTCATCATATTTTGTCTTTTGACAATCTTCTGGATTTTAATTGTTTCATAAGTGGGAGCATATATGGAGGTCTTTGAGGAAAGTTCAGAAAATTTAGGTTGTTGCTCAGATGTAAGTGTCCTAACCGGGGTGTCCCCGTGACCGATTCCGAAGCTTTTCCATGGCCACTCTCAAGATGTTTACCTATGTAGGTTTAAAACTTAAGGTCTCTTGTGAGGACATCAGGACGCCTTACCACTAAGCCACCTTCGTAGTGGTTTAACTATTAAATCTAGCATGAACCTATATCTTTTTTTTTTTTTGAAAGCGTTTCATGTCTTAGTTTTAAGCTTTTCTAATATGTTGTAATTGTATATTTCTGTCTCTTATGAATGTTCTTTTGAATCTTTTCATAATTATATTTTCAGCAAAAGCTTATTGTGGAACTTGTAAAGATTCAAAGTGATGGTACAATGGAGGTGGATATATCTGACAATGCACATGTACCTTCAGAGTTGTTTGAATATCAAAGTATGGAAGGGGTTCCCCCTGAAATGGATTTTATTGTTACGGATTCTTACAAAGTGATTCCAAAATTAAAAATTGCAGTGCTTGTTGTTGGAACAAGGGGAGATGTTCAACCTTTTCTTGCCATTTCAAAGAGACTTCAGGTGTGTCTTAGCAAACACGTTTACACGCTTTGACCAAAAAAGTGTCTTTTTCCAGAAAAATAAAGTCATTTTTTATTATTTCAAAACTAAAAAGTTGATGTGTATATATTCCTTATCTAAGGAATATATATTTGCTAACCTCATCTAGAGGTGGTAATTTTAATCAATTTACTCATGATGAGCTAAGTTGAATAATCATTTATCTCTAATGGGTGAAATGGGCAAATTCAAAGATGAATAAGAAGTTGATGCAAAAGAAATGGATCAAATGGGTAAAACCTTTCAAATGCTTTTTTTAATGCATAAAAACCTCCTAAACCATATTATTCAAGAAGTTAGATTATCATGAAAATAATACATTTTTTATTACGTATATGAGACAATGTTTGATATATTTGGAAATAAGTAATAAGTAAAACATGGACAAAAGGTGTGTCAGGTCAACTGAAGTTGTAAGAAATTTCACCCATTTTGACTCATCGCTCAACCGACCGATTTTGCCACTTCTAAATTTTTGTCTGAGCATGTGCAAAATCATCCGAAACAGTTTTCTTGGACGGCTTTTACATTTTGAATTACATGAAGGCAGTGTATGAGTGTATGACTCATTTCTCAGGTCTTGAGCAGACATATGTGGCCGGTTTGGTACGCATATGTATACTCTTGAAAAAGCTGTAGCTTGTAACCAAATCAAAGAATTAGTTATTCTAATTCACACACTGATCTTAAGTTGTTAACCTGTTATGATAGTAAATACCCTGAACGGAATTGGAAAATCCTGTACGAGACATTTCTCGAATACCAAGATATTTGTATTATAATAACTTATTGAGTTTTTTTAGATAATAGATGAGTAATAATACATCTCCAACCTTTAAGAACCTTATTTTTTATGATGACAAGATTATATTTTGCCATGGTTTTGGCCCCTTAACTATAATGTGAAGTGAATTGCCATGTTTCAATTTTTGTATCTTACACCGTTGATAATAACTAAAGTGGACACATTTATTTATAAAGGGGCTAAATTTATCTCTGGCTTTGACCCCCTATTGCGACAAAAATTCTTGATAGTCAGTTTGGAGTGTTTGTAGAAACTGATTATGGTTCTTTGATTATTAATGGTTACGATAACTCGATTTAAAGATAGCAAGAATTTGCAGTTAAAAACTGATTATTGAGATAATTGTACCTTAATTTTCCCCATGTTTATATCTGAGTTACCATATTATCTACTTTGGTCACAAAGTTCATGTTGAAAATGCAAATTGAAACACTCCTTAGAGTCCTTATCTAGGTTTTGGGATGCTTCAGTCGTTCACAAAAAACTCGTTTCTTTGAATATTGAATATTGGAAAAGGTTAGTTATCACATCTTAACATGTTTCTTTGGTCAATAGGGCATGCACATGTAGCTGAAGCTCTTGGTGTACCTCTTCACATGTTCTTCACAATGCCTTGGACGTGAGTCTGGCTTCAATTTTGTTTAGTCTTTTACATATTACAACATTAATTTTTATATTACATATTAGCAATAAACTTGGTTGTTGGTTCCCTTTGAATTCCTATAGTAGTAATTTATTACCAGTGAATTGCTCTTCTAAGTTTGTCATGGCCTCAATTTCCTCCAAGTCAATACTGAATCTACGGCAGACCATTAGAATGGTGTAGGATAAAAATACGTTTTGAGCAATAGCTTAACCTACGATTACAATGGGTTATTTCCAAGCTGAATAAGTTTTGTATAAGATCATGATACTATTATAATATTTAAAGGGGGTAGGGCTATTTGGCTTGTAAGTTATCTCAAGTAGAACAAATGGGTCAACAAAAGTATTACATCTAAAGGAACTTCGAGTCAAATGCGTAGGAGCTTACCCAAATTCCATTTTCAGTGCAATCCAATTGTGGTACCGGGGCTAGGGTTCCCTCCATTACCCTTTTTTTTTAAAGTATATTACCTCATTAACGGTAAATCCAAAGATTTAGGTTGTTTCTTAATAATTTTGTTTTGTAGTCATTATTGATGGGTTAATCATCTGTTAAATACTAACAAATGACACACAAAAAAAAAAGTTCTCGGGTCAACCCAATTCTGCCCATTTTAACCTCTTAAAAAATGTTCACTTTCATTTCAAACTTATTTTGACCCATTAAACACCCCACCCATCTTACCACCTCTAATAATTTTATAAGAAAACCCCTTCCCAAAGAAACAAGTTGTACATACAACAGCCAAATAACCTAAATCTATACTGATAAATTGCTTCATTTATGCTCCATTTATGCAAAGGCATGGGTTGTTGCTGCTTGCTGCCATGTTATTGATGATATACGTAACAGGCATATGACAAACTTTGCAAAGTTTTATTTCTTTATGTGGTTTAACGTCTTAAGTTCATAACTGTATTTTTTTTATTGGAAATCGGATATGCTTCTTGGTTTTGATGGTATTAGTTAGAAACTTAGAATGGTACATGTTTGACTTTATTTAGTGAATGGAGAAAAACAACTATTTTAATGATAAAATGATCAAGTTATGTTTCACACTATGTTTTTAAAGTTGTTTGATCTGACTAAAGCAATTCACAGAAGTGCAATGGCAGCACATGTGGCAAGTGATCAGACTAAAACAATACAATAAACTCAACTTTTATTAAATTTGTTTGAAACAAGGTGTAAGCGTCTGAAGGCTATTAGGTCAAACAAATAAACAAATCAGTATTCGAATTTTATGCAGTTTTTGTTTCGCCTATTGCTTATGCTACGGTTTTGCAGTAAATTTGTTGTTTGGGAGCTATAAAATTGTTGTTTTGTTTGGAAGGTTATATGCTGCTGTTTAGCTGCTTCTTGTACGCTGTTTTGTACAGATTTTTGTGGTCCTTGTGAGGCAAATTTGCTGCTGTTTTGAGGTTGTTGTGTGCAGCTTTTCAGGTTGTTTTGAGGCTGATTTTATTGTTGTGTTGTCTGGTGTTTTGTGCAGTTTTAGAGGCTGATTTTGCTGCTGTTTTGGGCAGATTTGGAGGCCGTTCTCAAGGTATCTTGCTGCCGTTTTGGATGCTTTAAATGCTAATGTAATTGTTGGGTTTAATGATAGTAGAAGTCCTTGAGTAATTTAGAACGTGGTGTATAGTTGTGCAGATTTCTACAGTCCCTTAAGATGCCATACAGAGGAGGAATGAAGTTCTACACAAGCATTATGTTTTTCAAACATGACTTCTACACATACAATGTGTTCTTATTTCGATTAGTTAATCATTTTGTTGTCATTTTTGCAGATATTTACATGGAAATAGGACACATTCATCTATCTTGCTCATGATTACAAAGGCTACATGGTTAGTGGATTCTCAACATGAGATAATACAATCTGTAATATTAATAATCTTTTTATAACTTTAGTTCTATTTTAGCTTTCAAGTGCTATGGTGTGTATTTGCTTATATTTTTCGTTATTGACTTGATCAGGTTGACGACACCATTGAAACACATAATAAATCTAACCATTCAGAGAACCAAAACCGGTTGAGAGAAACAGATTGCTTATACTTCAGTTACCATTTTCTACCAACTACTATTCTACTTTTAGTATTCACCTTGGATTAATGGCCAAACCATTCTCTTCGAATCTTTTAGATTTCTTATCTCTTGAATGTTATCTTTATTATTGATTTTAAAATGATGTCGATTATATGTTCAATAGGAGTCAAGGAGATGGACTTATAAATTGAATGTGGTCAGCTTGAGAATCAACTGGAAAAACTGATATGAGGGATTATGAACGAAGTGGTAATTTATTTTTTCAATACAACTCGCACACTTCATTTTATATTTAATTTGTTGGTTTCATTGTATAGATAGAATGGTTTCATATAAGCAGTATTGTTCTTTAAGTAGGTGTCATTCTTTGCATTTTGTTTTGTTTATCTCATGTATAAACCCTTGTGATGGTGATTTTTCTATAGTATTGATTTACATGTCCATTGTACTGAAAGTTCACGCCGAAATTTCGTCCCTTCATTGGCAATCCTTTGATATGAACCGGGCTGATTATGTTGACAAGACTTTTTTCTTTTCTGTTTCTTATTTGCAGCATGCCAGAGAAATGTATGGACAGTAGGCGCCTTTTGCTAAGGATTTGGAAGACCTTCAAATTCGTGTGTTGAGTTTGCTGATTCAAGGGGTTAAATCTGTTGGAGTTCTTGATCAGGTACTACCTTTGTAAGTTTGTTAAACAACTAATGTTTTAGTACTTGGAGGATAGTTTAGAAAAAGTATTGCAGGCTAGATTTTTTAGGTCTGAGTAGTTAATAAGTTATTTCTACAGATCTGTTAAGTAATTAACTGTTCAATGAGTTTGCATTGCCTTATGAGCTGTTTCAGTTTGCCTAATGTATGCATATTTGAGACGATTTACATAAAATGGGTTATGTACAAGAACGTACCCTCTTGGTGCAACCGAACTGTTGAACATTGTGCAACCCGACTATTGAACATGGTGCAACCCGACTGTTGAACATGGTTGACTTATTATATATTTCACTAAACTATTTTAAGGTTGACTTATTATATATATCATTTTTATATTGTAACGTAGTTATTGATTTTTAACTTGCAGAGGCTATTAGAGAGTACTTTTAAACTTGAACTCGCTTGACATTTTGAACAGGTTTGGGCAACTTCACGAGGTGAACTTAATGTGAACAAGTTTGAACATGTTACTGTATTGGAGTTAATGTGAACAGACAAACTCATCTGGCTGGGGTCGTTGGCAACATTTGGTAAGGTAATCATTTAGCTACTCTAATATAATACTGAAATGTTCTGTCAAGTGAAGGATTAAACGATTATGCAGAGTAATGATATACTTAAACTTTTTAAGCAAAAGCCTTTGCAAATACATGGGTAGGGTCAAATTTCTAAGACATGATTTAATATACTAACAATTTTTATTCCCATATACATTTTGAGCCTTAGTCAATTAAGTTCACTTTACTTTGTTACAACATCTTTAACACAATATTAAACCGAGCTAAATGACAAGTAACTGAAGTTTAATATTTAAGAGTAAAATGGTCAATTGCTATTTAGTTGATCAGTTAAATATTTGAAATGGAAGTTAAA
This sequence comes from Erigeron canadensis, assembly GCF_010389155.1. NCBI lineage: Eukaryota > Viridiplantae > Streptophyta > Magnoliopsida > Asterales > Asteraceae > Erigeron > Erigeron canadensis. The sequence goes on along the minus strand of NC_057765.1, from coordinate 1,229,876 downwards.
AGTTAATGTATTGTTGTTATCAGTTGCGGATGGAAGTTAATGTATTGTTATCATTTTTTCTTGCAGTAAACTTCATTAGCATTGTATAAATATTAACACTACAGTTTCAGAACTGAGTTTCGGATAAGTGAAGGAAGGGAATGGTTTTTTAGGTGCTTTCTATATATGGGCAAAGAAGATAAGAACAGAAAATTATTTAGTGTTTGTGAGAGTGGTTTTTTTAATTGAGTTAAAGAGTTTAGTTGGGGCAATGAGTTTGAAATGGTGAAAATGAAGTCAACCTGTTGTTTCATTACATTGGGTTAAGTTTTATATATCATGTCTTTTTGTGTTCAAAAGGCCCATTTTTTGAGATGGCGTATGGTAATTTGAAAGTGTGTGGATATATTGCAACATGTTTGATTTTGACGAGAGCAACTACCCACGCATTGCGGCGGTGAGATGGTGGGGTGATAGGTCATAGAGTGTGATAGGTCATAGAGAGTCATAACCAAATGTCTTAGCCGTACGGGGTTCGCCCTCAGATTTAAAAATTCGTCGAAAGTATATCGAATGACATCTCTTATGTTTTTTTTAAATCAAACCGAATCTAAACCGTCAAATTATGCCTACCGGTCTTGCTCAGTTATGCCTAGGTCTATCTCAGGTCCTGAACACAATTTTCTTAGCATGATGATGATAGTATAGGTGGAAAACTTCACTTATAGGGTGGTGTGTGTTGAGATATATGCCAAGCTACATTAGTAACTTTTAGGTGTGTGTTCAGATAATAGATGAATTGATTTGAAATGTTTGAGTCATTAATCTAATTTAAACATATGTTGAGTGATGACTTTGTTTGAGATGTTGCTGACTTTACTTGTGACATTGCAGTTTGATCTATGTATGCTAATATGCTTCATATTATTCAAATGTGTATTCTTTTTGTCATTACTATATTCTTTTTCAATTTATCATGTGCATTTTGATGATATTAGGATGTTCTTGATGTTATTAAATTTCAAAAGGAGTTATAGTCAACTATAACTTCATAGGGTCGAATAAGAAATATGTATTTCGGTTTGGACAGCTTGGTTGCTAACCTTCAGTATTGTCTCTTTAGTTTTGTTATCCCGAATGTACATCCTTATGCCATTTATTTTTGTTCAAATAATGTTTTCATGGTTTGTGTTTGTCATGTGTAGGATACTTAGCAGACTTCAAAATTAAGACAATTTTTTTAAGATATATTTTAAGTTATTTAATAACACTTAGGTCTGTATCATCTTTTTTTAAAGAGGAGACTTAACGTTTAGGTCTATATCCTCTTCTTTTAAAAAGGAGATTTAACGCTTAGGTTTATGTCATCTTCTCTTAAAGAGGAGACTTAACGCTATGGTCTATATCCTCTTCTCTTAAAGAGGAGACTTAACGCTTAGGTCTATATCCTCTTCTCTTAAAGAGGAGACTTGACGTTTAGGTCTATATCATCTTCTCTTAAAGAGGAGACTTAATGCTTAGGTCACATCCTAAGTGTTTATATGTAAATTTTTTTTTAGTTTGGTGAGTAAAAACGAAATTTTGATAATATACACGGAATGAGTCAGATATGACCTATGTTTTTTGGAAAAATCTAAAATATTGTTTGTTTACAAATATTTAAAAGTAAATCCATAAATCAAATATGGGCTAAACCAATTCTGATTATTGGGCTACATTAAAATTTGGATTTCTATTTATGGCCCAATATAATTCCTATAATTGGGCTAAAACAATTATCATAATGGGCCACATAATAAATATAAATATTTTTCAATAATAAAAAAACCTTTACAATCTTAAATTTTTATATAGTTTGATGATCAAATTTCAACTATTATTTCAATTTCAAAGACGAATTATCACTTATATCTTTAATCCACCCGTGTTTCCATACAATTTAGATTTCAACTTAAAAATTATTTCAATTTATAAAAAGAAATTAGATTTCAACTTATAAATTATTTCAATTTATAAAAAGAACCCCAAATTATTTCCAATCAATTCCATTGAAGATCTTAACCTCAAATCCCTAAACTTTAAGGATTTAGGGTTTTAAATAAGATGCATCTAATCAATATATCGATCATCGACATTCAAACTACTTTCTATTTCCACTGTCAATCGCATTCGATCCTTTCTTCCAGGTATGTTTTATCGATCTTATGTTTGTTTGTTTAAATGATTTTGTATATTAGTTGAATCTTTATTTGTGTGTTTCTATCTATATTTGATTCATATCGGTGTGGGTTTTGGAAATATAAATCATGAATATTGTTATATGTATAGGGTACACATATGAAGTGAATCACGTAACATATGAAGATAGTCATGTTTTTATGGGGTTGTAAAATTAATGCAGTGATTTTGTGTGGGAAAAAAATAAACAGTTTTTGCATATCAGTATGCATGCTTTTTTTAATTGTAAAAAAACAATTTTTTCTTTAACCAATTAGTAGTAATTGATGGGGTTTTTTTTACTTGTTTCATAAAAATCATTGTTTCTTTATGGAAAACATATTATGAACGCAATATATATTACTCAATAAGGCTAATTGGTTGTTGATATGGACGGTGATTGTTTCAATTATATTTTTTTCTTCACATTGCACATGTCCTGTTGCTCCTGTATGCCAGTAATTTTCAATAAACTTTTCTTATAGTTTCGATTGTCTCTAGATGCACACTCATGATATGCTATAAGATAATTGTTTGTGTTGAACTTCCTTTTATCAAGGAATGCATTTTTTAGGAATTCTGTTGCGCTCATTCACTGGTGATATTGTTGCCCGAATATTGAATGTTGGGTGTGTACATAGGATTCGAAAGTGTATTATTGTATCGTAGTTAGATACGACACCATTAAAAACACCTATTTGAGAAGGACATCGCATATGGTGTATAATCTAATTTCTATATGTTGAATGTTCTATTTGCATTCCTTTGGTGTGTTAAGTGCAATAAATTTTTAAAGAGTAGGACTCTTACCATGGGAAAAAGTCTCCCATTATATGTCAGAATCAATTAGAAATATCATTTTAAATACCTGTTTGTATTTATCTTCTTATTTCTTAATGTGCCAATTTTTCTATACTGCTTGCATGTTTGACGCTGGCTTTGTTATATATGTTTCTCTAATTTTTCACAGCATGAGATGCTAAAAAAGGTTATTAGGCTTTCAAGAGTGATTGGCGACAAAAATCATGACGTTGGTGCTACTTCTTTAATAAACGATGTAGCAGTCCACACTGGTAGGCTGTCTTTATTCTTAACATTCTGACAATAGGTCTGTTTTGGTTGCTTATTGTGTGTTTATTATTGTTTTAGCATTTATCAATTGATTTAGGTAAACTTTAATGGGAATAAACTACTCTGTATTTCTTAGTAGAATTCTGATTGTTTACTATAGATTTTGTTATTGTAGATGAGCCTGGTAAACAGGTTAGAAGTGCGGCTCACATGAAAAACCAAAGTAGGTCTCATGTTGCCTTTAAGGTATCTCATATATTTTTAGCACTAATAATAGAAGGATCATACTAGCATTGATGAATGTTCTATTTAGAATTTCCTGGTGAAATAACTCTAATTTGCAAAAGAAATTATTTTTGTATGTTAGTCCCTTCAGTTTCAAGCTACTGCACCAAAGAGATGCTATATGAGACCTCCTGGCGGTATTAGTGCTACAGGTATGATCTTAAGGTATATATATATATATATATAAGGTATATATATATATACTTAACAAATTAGATGGTCTATAATACAGTAATATGCAGTAGCAGTTGCTAAAGTTGCTAAAGGCTGGTATGTGTTTTTTAATGATTCTTATAAACTCATAACCTGCTTTTATTCATTTCATTTTTAATGAGTTAAATTTTCTATAATGATGTTTCTTCGCAGCGATGTATTTTTATCCATTGGTATATATTTTATATTCGTCATGTATACCAACATTTACACATTGCCTCTTAGCAGCATATGTGTGTTCTAGCTCTAAGCTGGAGATCATCAAGGTAATATACCTCGTGAATTATGATCGTTAATCCTTTCTTTCATTGAATGCATGTCAAAAAAATTTAACTCCAAGAAATGAATAAATGCAGGTTAATTTTCTTTCTTCAAATCAATATTTCTCCCATTATAAAAAAATGCAGGCCAATATCTTTGCCCTTTCTATAGGATTTGGAGCCTAATACGGTAAAACTTTTTTTATAGTCATGCTACATTTATGATTAAAAAGTCATATTCAAGCTTTTATACTATAGTGCCAAAGTCTTTAGCTATTTGTGACCTCTGTTTTAGTCGCTGCAAAGTCAAGTAACCAATATTTTACTATAAGTTTGGTAAGTGATTTTTTATAATTTATAATAATAAAAACAACCTGAAACAATACAGCTTTAAAAGGTGTATTCTTGCACCTTCGTTCATAGGTTTTGAGGGTTAAATAGCTACTAACAATCCCGTAAGTAGAGAAAGTCTTCAAGTTGAAACAAAACAACCTCAAAAGATGTGTGTTTTCTGCTATATAATGGACAAATGGTTAAATTTGGCATGTTTCAGTAGAAAGGATGATTATTATCGTTGGCATTTGTATTCACCATGGTCTTTCTTGATGTCAAGGGGGGTTTAATAACTGCTAAAAAGCTCATAGTTAAATTGAATTTCAATCATGTTAACTCACATACATGATAACGACTATTTTTTAGACGGTTGTTTTGATGCGATTCATTGATGCACAAAAGCTTAGTTTTCAATATATTGAGAATGTTGAGCCACTTTCAAGAGAAATCAAGTCATGCATATGGATTATGTAGCGTGATTGCTGATGCAAGACAAAACTTCTGGGATAATATGTCAAATACTCCTTGGATTGTAAATAAGCTGCAAGGTAGTTGAAACTTTCATGTGGAAAAGTAATTTGTCAAGTATCTAAAACCGTTACAAAATGAGAATACAAGTCTCTAATTGGCTAGAATACAAGTTTCTGGGTTGGAGTTATAAGGGTAAGGTTTGGAGTATACCAACTTTGGGGACCTGTGTTTGGAGTAGTACCAACAAGTGTTACAAAATGAGAACACAAGTTTAAAAAACTGTAGGTATTCAACAATGCTTTCGCTTTCTATTTACAATTAGATTTTTTTTTTCAGCCTCAATTTTGATCTTATGTTTTGACATCTGATTTTTTGTTCGAGTCAATGCATCTGACAATTGTTGTATTTAGTTGGATTAAATATTTTTGTTTCTGTTGCATTGCATTTTTTATGAATCACTTAAATTACTAAATAGCCCGGCGCAACGCACGGATTTCACATAATAATCAACATATCTTTACATCTAGATTAGTTTTCCATATTTCATTAACGATATTTTAAATGATCACGCAAATATTTAAATAGCCGCATATCGTGCGGTAAAAAACCTAATATATATATATATAAGTTTACATGTGGGTGGTTATATCAAATCTCTTCATACACCTAGACACCAACCTCCCCTACCCACTGATTTTGGTTTCCGGTTTCTATTTGTTTATTAAAATCAATTTTCATATTTCTTGAATCTATATTTTTATCAAGCTCCTATTTCTTTTAGCCTTCTATCTTCCTTTTAGTCTCCTGCTTTTATTCCAACCATGTGTTGGTTTTCTACTTTCTCCTCCTCCGTAATCTACCTACTTTTCACATACCAATTAACAATTGTTTCATTCTTTTTTCGATATCATGAAGGCTGTCACCGGTAAACTTCATCACCGCCACAACTTGAGCAGCCTGTCGGTATTATCAATAGGCTGCAGTGCCGCACACCACTCTCTTTCTATGTCTCATGTTGATTTGTGTATAGATGTGCTTTTTGAGGTTGTTGCGGTCAATGGCGAAGCCATGATCTATATTTTGGATGGGCCAACCTAAACAACAAGTAACTCGAGAAAATGGAAACTAGGACGACACTAACAACTCTAGCATTATATGAAGTTGTGTGCTTAAGTAACTCGAGAAAGTTACCTTGATTTTTTAAACCAGGCCTATTATCATGACGTCTAAAAAGCAATCCCTTGAAATGAAATGAAACGAACATGATCTATGGATGTTTTCACACTTAGCCTGTTCCGTTTAATATCTTCATTAGTTTGCCTTTTTATAACCTTATCAATATGCCCCTGCTTGATTTAACAATTCATCACAGGATCATACGGCATTGTCATTTTAAAACTTGAAAGTTTGCAAATGCTTCATAAAGGAACAATTTTTTCTTTAACTCTTTTTCAATTTTAAAGCCATTAACTCTTTTCCAATTTAAAGCCATTAACTACAAGTCTACAAAAGCATCTTATCCAATTTTCTTCATGTGTTCAGAAAACTGTTGGTTTAAAAAATGAGTCCAATTTTTTTTTTTTCTGTCTCGTTTCCACAATTCAACAAGTAACAATATTAAGTACAGAGCTATAAGAGTAAAAACACTTTCAACCCAAATAAATAAGAGCAAACATAAACCACAAACATATTGAATAATATAAAACCCACAAAAATCCATGTCAAAATAAACATATTTATTATAAATATTTTATATAGAATGGATATTCACTTTTATATTAGAGTTATTGTATTCTCTAGAATGTTCTATTTCTTAGCCTATAAATATAAGGCTTATTTTAATGATTGTCAGCAATCACCTATGTTAGAGAGAAGTGTGGTCGCTTCGAATGGAATTGTGGGGGCGCAATTCCCAGAGCTCTCACAGAACCAGGATAGTGTTCCATGACCATAACGGACACGAAAGTGAGGAATTAACCTGACTAGGGAAAGTATTGTGTGATGTGCAATAACATCTACGTAAAAAGGAGTTACTTCAAAGACATCAAGTTCTACTAACTGCTAGGAGACTAAGTGTACTCACAAAGGAAAGTTCAAAGGGTAACACCTACTTATCCTGCAATACTTGACTGTCAGAATTTATCTTTAATAACCATTTCTATTAATGTGGGGAGTGTTGGAAATTTGATGTAATAACATAGAATATCTAAGTTAATAGATATGTTAAAAAAAGTTGAAAGAGTAATTAACTAATGTGAGTTTGTCCCGCACTGGTAGAAGAATATACATTAAGTGTGTTTATAAAGAGAAGTGTTAGAGTAATTATAATTCCTTATAAGGGGCTACACTCCAAGTGGGCTAGGAGGGTGTGAAGCACCCGACGCGCCCGTGTCCGTGCCCATGGGAACAAACCATTGTTTCTCTCATAAATTTTGGTGACTTTCGCCTGTCATGTGATAAAACAAACCATCAAGACAAGTGCATGACCCATGGGAACATCCAGGATAGTGCAATAGCAGATCACTATTTATACAACAAGATAACCTTTTGTCATCCATAATACCGTTCAGCTCAGGAAAACAGTCTCAATATAGAAACAACAAAGTCACAAACAGAGGTAGCATAAATGCATAATGGGTTGGTCAGATAAGCCAAAATGAGTTTAGGTCAAAACAAGTACAACAAATATATCCAGTTGGCCTGATAATGTTTTCTAAATAACACCTCAACTTCTCAATTAGACGATTAGGAAGTTGTATGCCTTAAAAGTAAACTTCGGCCAACTATTTTTATTTTTAGCTATTTTTTTCCCTTTTGACCCGTTCGAAATATGTGTTCAAAGTGTGAGAGGAACCCAGGCGCTGCTCCACATCAGATTAGGACCCTACTATATGACCCATAAACAAATCAGCCTTAATTTAGGGAGTGGGAAAGTTAACCCAAGAAATCAGGAAGTAGGAGTGTGGGACATAAGTCATAACTGTTCCCAACCTGTCGTACTTAGGATATATGTGTTTTCCTACATTTTGGACCTTGCCTTGTTATCTAATTATCTGGGTTTTATCAGTTAATTTAGAGGTTTGCCTATCTCGAATCAGGCCAACTATCTTGTTTCTTTCATATTAGTTAATAGAATTTCTGGGTTCTATCAAATTGCCACCTCTCTCACAACTGAATGAACCTTGGTGCACTAGGGTCAAAGTGATCATTTACTAATCAAGCTAGAATAAAGAGAACGCGTACCTGGATCAAAGCCCATAAAGCCCAATACAAGTGTGAAGCCAACATGTAGCAGCTAGTTTCAACATAAAGTGCTTCAAGATAGCTATCCGATACCTGCATTTGGAATTGATCAACAGCAATTCAAAAACTATGTAAAAGGTTGTCTATACGTAATTGGAGGTCAAAAGAATCTCGTAATCAATCACTAAACAAAACTTTGACAGTGAATGTCTAATTTAAATGTGTAAAAGACATGTTATTACATAATACAACTGTCTAACTAATGCTTAAAATGTACTAACGGCCAACTTTAGCACCTATTACATTTGTATGTACCTCATTTGGTTCGTCAGGATTTAAATAATGCCTGAAGAAATGATATTGTTCATTCTAGGATGGGAACCTGCATAATGACCATTGGAAAGTCATAAAAAAAATCGTAATATTTGGTCTGGAAGGCACTGGTATAATGAAAGTCCATGTCAAGAGTTACAACTGGTACTCTGTAATCTCGAAATTCATTTATATCAAGAAATTACAATGTCAAGTCATTTGCTCTCGAACTGGTTGATTTAGTTTAGGTTTCCTTTCTGATGGGTCAAACGGAAACTAGAAAAATAGCTAAATGGGAAAGGATCAAATTCACCAAATGGATTGAAAGTTGCCTAAAATGGTTTTTAATTGCATAGAACCTTATAAATCACCTTATTCGAAAATCTAGATTATTTCAAATCATACTTAACACAAAGTATTAATAAAAAGGATTGAGATTCTCGAAAGTTCAATTAACTTCATAGGTAAAGTTGGACAACCCATAACCATTGGATTGAAATTAAAGGTCAAGATTTAAAAATCCAAAGGTCGAGATCACTCCAACTTTACCTACAAAGTTAATTGAACTTTAGAGGATCCTTATCCTAATAAAAATTGCACAAAAGTGTTTTAGTCTTAACCTGAATCATTAAACAGCCCTCAGTTGTACCAGTATGTGTATTATCAAATCTTTCTCAAAAGATAAACAAAACTACATTAATCTTCAAGGAAAACTAATTTCCTTGACCATCACACGTCACATTTCTATAGTTTTTGTATATGGAAATGGAACTTTAGAGGATCAAAAGAAGGAAGGGCATACAAGGTGTAGTCACAATCATAGCCAGCATATTCGTTGAAGTGATTTCCGATGTCAAACCCTCTATAGCTATATGATCCATATTCAAAATCTATGAAGTAGAGTTTCTCTGTTCCAGTAGCACATACAAATTGCACATCATAAGTTTAAAAAGGTAAAAAAAAAAAATGGCAGACAAAAAGAAACCAATTGTAACGAATTAATTTAAATTTTCCATAGACAGCATGTTGAGCATAAGCATAAGCAATAGGTGGCAAATAGGTGGGTAAGGTAATAGGTCAAAATTGGTGACACTAAATAGAATATTTGGAATATTAATCAACTCGGGTAAAAGAAACTCCATTTGACAATGTTGCAAGCATACAGCTAATAAAGTGCTAGACGTTTACCGAAACAAATTATTCTAAAAATATATGATTCATCCCTAAGCTAACCCAAATCTAAGATGACCCAATCCTAAGCTGGCACAAATCTAAGCTAACCGAACCCTAATGATAAGATCCCACTTAAAGTGTATTCAAGAAAGAAATGGAAGGAGGTCAAAGATGCCAACATGAGGCAGTTGAATTATGTATTTGGGTTTGAGTTGGATCCATTGGGTCACAAAACCAGCAGGAATTTGGAAGAATGGGGAGCAATAACTAAGCTAATTATTAACAGAAAGTTGGAAGGTTAAAGATGGGGATTGAGGACCTGTCCCTTTGCCCTCTTTAATGGAAACTATTAAATATTAAGGCCTATACAAGCAGGATGTTCTCTTTCATTTTGGTATTCCAGTTTTTCATTTACAAAGTATCATGTAATTGGAGACTTTGCCCCTCTCGAATCGCGCTGTCTATTTCAATATAAATAAAAATATCCTAAATAAAAATATCCTGCTTGAATACTTGATCCTATGATTTGGTTCCATTGCCGGGAAATCGAAGATGGTTCAAACCCGGAATAGTTCCGAGAACAGTGGTTCCGATCCTGATCAGATTGCTGCCCAGTTAGCAGCCATAGCCGCTAAATTGGAATCCATTGATACAATGAAGGAAGATATTGCTGCCCTAAAGGCTGGAGAAAAATTAAAGGGAAGTCGTTATGATGAAGCAGAAAGCTCAGGGAGGAATCAACATTCATTTCGTCCCTATAACAAGATTGAATTTCCTGTTTTCAGCACAGGGGATCCTCGTGGGTGGGTGTTGAAGGCTGAAAAGTATTTCAGGTATTACCGAATACCAGATGAAGAGAAAGTTGATATTGCCTCTATGCATTTAGAGGGTGATGCACTAGACTTGTATTCTTGGCTTTCAGTGGATCAGTCCGTTATGTTTTGGGAAGATTTAGTGCAAGCATTTACTAAAAATTTTGGTCCAGCAGAATTTCAAAATCCTGATGAATTTTTATGTAGCATAAAACAAACTGGCTCGGTGCAAGAATACCGACAAGAATTCGCAAAAAGATCTTCCCGAGTTTCTAATTGGCCAGAGCATTGTCTCTTGGCAGTCTTTCTTAACGGATTAAAGGAGGAACTGAAGGCGGATGTCAGGATTAATATGCCTCGAACTGTTTACAACGCAATGAGTCTTGCCCTAGAATTTGAATCCAAACTTGTCTCTCCTCGACCCAACAAAAGTTCTTGGAATCTCAGTTCAAAGCCAACCATAACCGACCCCAAAACTACTGCTACTACTACCACCACAGCCCAAATATCAACCCAACCCAAAAATCCCTTCCGACTATCGGAGACAGAAAGGCAAACCAGATACCTAAAGGGTGAGTGCTTCCGTTGTGGGGGCAAATACGGGCCGGGCCATAGATGTAAAGCCGGTACACTAACAATCTTAGAAATTGATGAAGAAGACTCGTTGAAGCAACAAGATTCTAACTCTGATGTGGTGCAATAGGAGACAACCGGGATCAGTCTGCATGCTATTCTACTGAGGTTTAAATTTTAATTGATGGGGGATCCACCCACAATTTTATATCAGATTGTATAGTGAAAGAACTTAAACTTGAGACCCAGCCGGTACCACCTTTCAGGGTTCAAATAGGTAATGGTGATGTAATTCGATGTGACCAGATTTGCAAAAGTCTTCATGTACATATTAATGATTTGATAATTATTGAAGATTTTCACCTTTTTTCAATTGTTGATTTAGTTTTGGGTATTCAATGGTTAGCCACCTTGAACACAGTTCAAGCAAATTGGAAGGAACTATTTATGATTTTCACTATCGATGGGAAGCGATACAAGCCGAAAGGTATTGAAACTGGCCCCCAAAAGTCATCTAGTTTCCAGCACCTGGCTGCCGAAACGGTCAAAATTGAAAGAAAAAAACTCAAAAAAGGTTATATTTTTATTTGTGTTATATAACACTTGATATAACATATATTAATTTTACTCGTAAATATTTTTTATTCAAATAGCTATTAAGTGTTATATAAAAATATTTACGAGTAATTAATATATTTATGAGTAAAAATATTTGACTAAGGCTTAATAGCTATTTGAATAAATATTTACGGTCAAAGTTTTAAGAAAAAGACTCAAAAAGTCAAAATATGACATTTAATATGGGACGGAGGGAGTATAAACTAAAATTGAAACGGCTTATATGGATCAAACAAATCAAATAGTATTAATACGTTTTATAAATCAAAACTTTCGCCATAAGATAACTTTGTAAAAAGCAGGGACCTCAAACTTGTAATGTCTTGCAAACATAAAAGATAACGCCATATAATTTGAGACCACCTCTTATTTTAGGACCAACTAGGACCATTGATTTTTGTACACCATCATGATCTACTACGATATACAAGACTTTTTTGTAAAAACACTAAGACTTTCCGGCAATGGATTCATAGAAAAATCATGTGTAAGTTACTTACACATGTGTAACTTACACATGTGTAACTTACACATGTGTAAGTGTGTAAGTTAACTTACACATGATTTTTCTATGGGCCCGTCGCTTGAAAGTCTTAGTGTTTTTACAAAAAAGTCTTGTATATCATAGTAGATCATGATGGTGGTGTGTAACTTACGAAAATCAATGGTCCTTTTTGGACTTTTTTTAGTTGGTCTCAAATTATCTTTCCCTTTTTGTAACAATTTGTATTTTTAACATCTATTCTGTAAATGTTTGTTTTTTTCTATAATATATATATTTTATAATAATGACATATATTTAGTAAACTTTTATTTGTTAACAATGTTTTCTTTTCTTTTTATTTTTGCTATGGTTTAGTTTTTTTTTTTTTTTTCTTCCATATATATACTTTGCATTTTAACATTTAAGTTTTCTACACTTGGTAAAATATTTCCAAGTATATTTTGTGATTCTTAATAGCCTTCGTTCCTTTATTGTTTTTAACATTTCCGTTTAACCTATACCTTTTTGACTCTTTTATAAATAGTTTTGTCTTTAGTTTTAGCATGATACTTGGTTTCTAATTATCTTTACCATTTTATTTCTTTATAGTTTGTTATTAGAGATAATTATTATGTCGCAGTAAGGTATTGTCTTATAAGGGGAAAAAAACGAAAAAATGATAATGGCTTTGTGAACCACCTGGTTTGTATTATAATTAGGACCATGTTGTTGAAAAAGTTATCTTACGCACTTGTACACAGAATTTAGACTATGTCTATCATAAAGATGATTAAAGTTTACAAGTTATAAGGTATCAAGTTAATATATCTATTTGAAATTAAATACCGATTATAACGGATGCATTTAAATTAAAATTATACTTATAAACTTCATGTTCCATATACATCTGATTCAACGCATGTGATGAAATTAATGAGAGCCGTGGCGGGTCTAGTCGATATGTCATAACTTATTAGTTTGGTTACTTATGATTTTGTCCATTTTTTGCTTTCAATAAAAAGAGTAAAAGACCTACTCGTATATTTTACACATATATCATAATAACTTATGGATCGTGAAGATTCTTTAGCCTCGATAGCTTGAGTAAGAGTAAAAGAAGTACCAGCTCAAGTTTACTTTTGAGAGCAGAAACCTGAAAACAAACAAACCATGATAGAATATATCAAGACACTTAAATCATCCATAAACAATAAAAATCATTTTATAAGTGAGATACATAAGCAGCTTATTCGTGACATTCACCTATTTCTTCTTTATCCTTGCTGCAAATCTAAGTACATTGTGGCCCATTTGAATAGGCCACTTCGCCCATTTCATATACATAACCCATTCGTGACACATCAGTTTGGCTTTGGAGTTACATGTTAAAAATACATAACCCAACTCATCTCAACCAAACCCCATTTAACACAATCAACATCAACACCCAACCTAAGGAGAAAAGTATCCCTCTTGACCCATTACCCATTTAAAACAGGAACCGACTCTTCAACAATGCCCAGATAATAAGATTCATATAACTGGTTGACACCATTTAACTTAAACGACAGTAGAGATAATGAAAATGCTAAATTTATCTTTGGTAGTCTCTACAAAGTAAAACTTTACCCTATCTTGGATCGAAACTCACACATAGATAAAGACGTCTTTATCCATGTGTACACTGTGAGTATTTCCATCAAGTGTTGCTGTCAGTTGCGTCGAACCAACGGCACTTTTAGGCCTTTGCTTTAGACGAGGCATTGAACCTGATGTGTTCATATTTAGTGCACTCTTAGACGGACCCGTCTTAGATTAAATGTATCGAATGCATAGCCAATATCCGTACCATGTTGTTTTTTTCACAAATTGTGTCAATAATTTTCCTTAAAAATGTGTCAAATGTATATCCAGGGCATAGCTGCTGTCTTCTAAATGTATATCGAAGCACCCGACGCGCCCGCGCCCGTGCCCGGGACCGGGGGCGTGGGCGATGAGGCGTAATGTGGCGTTTTAATGGCGCACTTTGCACTTAGCACGCTCGCATCGCCGCGAGCCGCTATTGAGCCGCCTTTATTGGCTAGTTCGGTGTGGCTCAATTATGGCTAAGTGTGATGGCTCAAGTGTTAGTGGTTGTGGCTTAAGTGGGATCCTTTGTTCCTAGTTTAACACCTGGAACAACACTTGCATTAGTTCAGCAAGTGACATCTGTTTTAATGTATTGTTAACCTTCTAATGTTAACAGGTGTTTCCCACTTAACAAAATCTGATTTATATATGTTTTGTAACTGATCAGAATGATAATAACAAGAACACTAACACTTTCTCCATCCTGGATCATCTACAATACTCTTTCTCTTTCACTCCACTTCAAGAAGTTCTTGAAGGTAAATTCTGGGTTGTGGTTGACTCCGGCAGTACTAACTGCTTTGGCTGTTGTACCCTGGGAAACTGTCGGGTTCACTTGGGTGGCCCGAAATCAGTTTTAAGGGACCTTGGTTTAACCATATCCTCAGCCCGTTTTTGCCTTTCTTTCTGTTTCTGTTTTATTCTTTATTTTGCTTTCTTGTAATGTTTTGTACTACTTTCTTTACTTGTAATTTTGTTGTTGTAATTCGAATGTATCTTCAATAAAATTGTTGTTTTCTTGAATGGTGTTCTAACAATCTTAAAACTGAATTTTGACCACTTTGAATCTTGCGAGATTCCTAACTGAAACAGCACCTCAAATTCCTGAAGGTTCTACTGATGCTCAATCAGTAAGTGCTGTTGATGCTTGGAAGCATTCTGAATATCTATGCCGAAACTATGTGTTAAATGGTCTAGTTGATTCACTGTATAATGTATTTTGCAAAATAAAAACTGCAAAAGATTTATGGGGAATCTTTGCAAAAGAAATACAAACCGAAGATGCCGGAACTAAAAAAGTTCATAGTTGCAAGGTTTTTAGAGTTTAAAATGGTTGACTCTAAAACTGTTATGGCACAAGTTGAAGAATTGCAAATTATAATCAGTGAAATCTTATCAGAAGGAATGGTTCTTGGTGAAACATTTCAAGTTGCTTCCATGATTGAAAAGTTGCCCCCAAGTTGGTTGGATTTTAAAAATTACCTTAAGCATAAGCGAAAGCAAATGATCGTTGAAGAGCTTGTTGTTCGTCTTCAAATTGAGGAAGACAATAGAGGTGCTCAAAATGGTGGTCATATTGAAGGTCTTGCTAAGGCCAACTTTGTTGAGCATGGACAAAGTTCCAAAGGAAAAGGTAATTTCAAGGGTAAAGGGAAAGGTCCTATTAAGACGAACAAAGGAAAAAGGATGGATTTGAGTCCAAAGAATGGTGGTGTGAAGAAGAAGGTTAGTTTGTTCAAAGGGAAGTGTTACAATTGTGGTGAATCTGGTCACCGAGCTGATCAATGCAAGAATCCAAGGAAGGAAAGGGCAAATATGATCGAAGATAACATGGCTCTTGTTGCTATGATTTCTGACCTCACGGCTAAGTTGGAAGAGGTCAATCTTACCACCGATGGAATCAAAGGATGGTGGGTTGATACGGGTGCAACCCGTCATGTGTGTCCGGATAAGACTATGTTCCATAACTTGAAAGAAATATCCGGTGAAGAAAAGTTGTATATGGGAAATGCCGCCACCGCCGATATCAAGGGTGAAGGCGATGTGATCCTCAAGTGGACTTCGGGGAGAGAGCTCAAGTTAACCAATGTGTTGTATGTTCCCGAATTGCGCAAGAGTCTTGTATCGGTTGGTTGCTTAACAAGAATGGGTTTCGTTTAGTGTTTGAAAGTGATAAGTTTGTGTTAACTAAACGTGGTTTGTATGTTGGTCAAGGTTATGCCCTTAATGGGATGTTTAAGCTCAATGTTGTACCTATTAAGCAAGTGAATGAAAATGCTTCTACTTCCGCTTATTTGATTGAGTCTTCTAATATTTGGCATAATCGTCTTGGACATGTGAATTTTAATTCAATGCTTCATTTAATTAAGTTAAATTGTATACCATCTTTTAACATTGATTCTAATTCTAAATGTCCAACTTGTGTTGAAGCTAAACAAACCACGAAATCTTTCAAATCTATTGAACGAAACACCGAGCCACTTGATTTAATCCATACCGATGTATGTGATTTTAGATCGATTCCCACTCGAGGTGGTAACAAATATTTCATTACATTTATTGATGATTGTAGAAGATATTGCTATGTATACTTACTAAAGAGCAAGAATGAAGCAATAGATAAGTTTATCTTGTACAAAAATGAAGTTGAGAATCAACTCAACAAAAAGATTAAAAGATTAAGGAGAGATAGAGGAGGTGAATATGTTTCTCCATTTGCTGAAATTTGTACTCAAAATGGTATTATCCATGAGCAAACAGCTCCTTATACCCCACAACAAAATGGCATTGCTGAAAGGAAAAATCAAACTCTTAAACAGATGATGAATGCCATGTTAATAAGCTCGGGCTTAGGACAAGATATGTGGGGAGATGCAGTTTTATCGGCAAACTATCTTTTGAACAAGATACCTTTCAAGAAAAGGGATGTTACACCTTATGAGTTATGGTTTAATAGAAAACCATCCTATAAGTTCTTGAAAGTGTGGGGGTGTTTAGCAAAGGTGGTGGTTCCACCACCTAAAGTTCAAAAGATAAGACCAAAAACTGTTGATTGTGTATTCATAGGATATACTAAGCATGGTAGCGATTGTGAATCCTCAAATCTTGCTGAACATAGTAGTGCATATCGGTTTCTAGTACATGAGTCTAAGAACCCAGAAATACACAAAAACAGTATACTTGAGTCAAGAAATGCTTCGTTTTTTGAAAATGTGTTTCCTCGTTTGGATCGAGGAAAGCTTCTACATCAACTCCGGTTGATAAGATTGTTCCAGATGATCATCAAGAACAATCAGAGGAAGAAGAAGTAGAACCGCGAAGAAGCAAAAGGCAAAAGATTGAAAAATCTTTCGGGCCTGATTTTGTTTCTTATATGGTTATGAGTGAACCTCAAACATATCATGAAGCGGTTACTTCACAAGAAGCGCCTCAATGGAAAGAAGCCATTAAGAGTGAAATTGATTCTATTTTGCAGAATCATACTTGGGAATTAGTTCGTCTTCCACCTGGTTGTAAACCACTTGAACATCGTTGGATATTCAAGAAAAAGATGAAATCTGATGGCTCTATTGATAAGTACAAGGCAAGACTTGTGGTCAAAGGATATAGACAAAAGAAAGATCTTGATTACTTTGACACATATGCGCCTGTAACTCGAGTAACTTCGATCAGATTGGTGCTTGCGATTGCAGCATTGAGAAATTTGGAAATACATCAAATGGATGTAAAAACCGCATTTCTCAATGGAGAGCTTGATGAAGAAATATATATGGAACAACCTGAGGATTTTTCCGCTCCTGGCCAGGAGGACAAAGTTTGTAAACTTGTCAAGTCTTTGTACGGATTGAAACAAGCTCCAAAGCAATGGCACCAAAAGTTTGATCAAGTCATGCTCGACAATGGTTTCAGGATTAATGAGTGTGATAAATGTGTTTATGTCAAAGACATATCTAAGGGATATGTTATACTTTGTCTATATGTCGATGACATACTCATTGTGGGTAGTGATGATAGTATGATCAAATCTACCAAAGACATGTTGAAGGCGAGATTTGACATGAAGGATATGGGTTTAGCAGATGTCATTCTTAGAATGAAAATTACTCGAACCCAAGATGGTCTAGTGTTAAGTCAATCTCACTATGTGGACAAGATCCTTGAGAAATTCAGTCCCGAGGACTCAAGAGTCGCTCGATCTCCAATAGATACCACGCAACATCTATCAAAAAATAGAGGTGAAGGTGTTGCTCAATTGGAGTACTCAAGGGTAATTGGCAGCTTAATGTATCTCAAGACAAGTACTAGGCCTGACTTAGCCTATGCTGTTAGTAGGCTAAGTAGATATACTAGTAATCCTAGTTTGGAACATTGGAAGGCTATGACTAGGTTACTAAGATACTTGAGATATACAAAGAATTATGGGCTGCATTTTGGTCGAGATCCAGCTGTATTGGAAGGATATAGTGATGCTAATTGGATATCCGATATAAAAGATTCCAAATCCACAAGTGGATATGTATTTACTCTTGGAGGAGCAGCTATAACTTGGAAATCGTCCAAGCAAACGCTAATTGCTAGATCCACGATGGAATCTGAATTTATAGCATTGGATAAAGCTGGAGAAGAAGCAGAATGGCTACGACATTTCTTGGAATATGTTCCAAGATGGCCAAAGCCATTAACGGCTATTTGTATACATTGTGATTGCCAATCGGCTATTGGTAGAGCTCAAAATACAATGTATAATGGCAAGTCAAGACATATTCGTCGTAGGCATAATAGTATACGACAACTGCTCACAACAGGGGTTATCACTGTTGACTATGTTAGGTCAAAGGATAACATTGCGGATCCGCTAACTAAAGGTTTAAGTAGTGAGGCAGTTTATAAGTCATCAAGAGGAATGGGACTAAAGCCCATTGAGTAAATTTGTACGAAGGAAAACCTAACCTAGATGTAAATGGAGATCCCATGATCTAAGTTCAATAGGACAACCTAATTGTACGAATAGAGGAGGTCATTGTGGGGAGTACCCCAAACATCAAAGGGAGTTTACAGTCACTGTGGGGGGAGAACCCACCACAGTAAAGTGAGTTGCAAATTTTTCCTAGTCCATTCCTATATCAAATCAATGATATCATAGAGGTTAAGCTTATAGCTTTTAAGTGAGCAATCACCTATGTTAGAGAGAAGTGTGGTCGCTTCGAATGGAATTGTGGGGGCGCAATTCCTAGAGCTCTCGCAGAACCAGGATAGTGTTCCATGACCATAACGGACACGAAAGTGAGGGGTTAACCAGACTAGGGAAAGTATTGTGTGATGTGCAATAACGTCTACGTAAAAAGGAGTTAGTTCAAAGACATCAAGTTCTACTAACTGCTAGGAGACTAAGTGCACTCACAAAGGAAAGTTCAAAGGGTAACACCTACTTATCCTGCAATACTTGACTGTCGGAATTTATCTTTAATAACCATATCTATTAATGTGGGGGATTGTTGGAAATTTTATGTAATAACATAGAATATCCAAGTTAATAGATATGTTAAAAGGAGTTGAAAGAATAATTAACTAATGTGAGTGTGTGCCACATTGGTAGAAGAATAAACATTAAGTATGTTTATAAGGAGGAGTGTTGGAGGAATTATAATTCCTTATAAGGGGCTACACCCCAAGTGAGCTAGGAGGGTGCGAAGCACCCGACGCGCTCGCGCCCGTGCCCAAGCCCGGGACCGGGGGCGTGGGCGATGAGGCGTAATGTGGCGTTTTAATGGCGCACTTTGCACTTGGCACGCTCGCATCGCCGCGAGCCGCTATTGAGCCGTCTTTATTGGCTAGTTCGGTATGGCTCAATTATGGCTAAGTGTGATGGCTCAAGTGTTAGTGGTTGTGGCTTAAGTGGGATCCTTTGTTCCTGGTTTAACACCTGGAACAACACTTGCATTAGTTCAGCAAGTGACATCTGTTTTAATGTATTGTTAACCTTCTAATGTTAACAGGTGTTTCCCACTTAACAAAATCTGATTTATATATGTTTTGTAACTGATCAGAATGATAATAACAAGAACACTAACACTTTCTCCATCCTGGATCATCTACAATACTCTTTCTCTTTCACTCCACTTCAAGAAGTTCTTGAAGGTAAATTCTGGGTGTGGTTGACTCCAGCAGTACTAACTGCTTTGGCTGTTGTACCCTGGGAAACTGTCGGGTTCACTTGGGAGGCCCGAAATCAGTTTTAAGGGACCTTGGTTTAACCATATCCTCAGCCCGTTTTCGCCTTTCTTTCTGTTTCTGTTTTATTCTTTATTTTGCTTTCTTGTAATGTTTTGTACTACTTTCTTTACTTATAATTTTGTTGTTGTAATTCGAATGTATCTTCAATAAAATTGTTGTTTTCTTGAATGGTGTTCTAACATATAAAATATACTCTGCTAGATGACACGAATAGCTAGCTAAGACCTTAATTTTACACTAAAGATAACCTACAAATCCATAACCAAAATCAATATTCGTACAACAATATATTTAATATGACAATTACAACAAAACTTTACTAAAGAAACATGTTTATCAATCATGCGTCCTACCGATATCTTAGAAACATGTTTGACAGTACAAATACCAAAACGTTGACCCCTTAATGTTGGTTGTAAATACAAGTTTGGTGTATAGCCTTTTGTGGGTGTTCTACTTTTGACCTTTTTGAGGTTTTATCATTTGCATGTGAAGTTGCCATGGTAATTGTTGTAGCCCAAGTTTTCTATAGATAAACTTAATAGCCAAAGGTTTATTTTGTAAAAAATAAACCCTTTGTTGTTTGCATATGATTAAGTATACTTTATTGTATACTTCGTTTGTATTTATGAAAATGATGGAACAAGACAAAATATATCAGGTTTGTTTTACGTGATTAATTTGGTCAACATAAAGAGAGAAGTGGACAAGATATTAGATAGATAAAGTGACGCAATTGATTATGTTGACCAAATGGATCACATGAAGCAAGCTTCACATATTTTGTCTTGATTCATCGTTTTCATAAATTCTAACAAAGTATACAATAAAGTATACTTAATCATATGCATTAGCTAGATGTTAAATTTTTTGGTGTTCAAAGTCCTCAACCTTTTTGAGCCAAGTCCAATAGTTGCCCGTGACTTAATCAAAAGTTTTAAAAACTTGAAGATTAAAGAACAAGGACACAAAGATAACCAATTCCTTCCAATAGCTTGTTTAAGATTTAAATGCATAAATTCCATATGAGATACCACTAATGATCACAATTGTATGATCATTTTCATTTAGTAGGACACACAACTTAATCATTTAATTTATCGAATTTTAGTAACATTCTTGCGAACGCCATTGGAGACCGAGGATGCTGGAGTAATAGCCTTTCTAATCTTTGCAACATTCCAAGCAGTGCCAGCAACATGCCCTGCAGTTGCAAGCACATCGCCCGTTGCTTCCCCTGCACTTTCACCAAACCTGTTTTCCGCATAGCAAAATACATGACTGTAATGTAAGTTATCACGTAAGAGATACACGAAAAGTCATATAGAAGATGTTAAAAAAGAGGTTTTCTTACCTTTCACCGACTATCCTAGTGGCTGCACCAGATGTGGCAGATAAGGCTTGTTTTTGTGCAGCTTCAGCTGCATCCATTACTGTGTCTGCAAGTTTTTGGTTAATAACACTTTGATATGTTCAAAGAGTTGATTGTACTCTTATAAAAAAAGTTAATTAATTTGGTCAATCAATTGTTACTTTATATACCAAACTACTCTATATAATAATAGGTAACAAAATTTATAACTTAAATAAACTATTTTATGATGTTCATAAGCAAATATCATTTTATAAAATTTTTGCCTATTTGATCCATTAGTATAAAAGAACCCAAACAAGAAGTTTTTCTTACATGAGTCATAATTGTCATATTTTGTATCTGAAGGAAAAAAAACTAGAGCTTGGATGATACAACTTACTAACTGCATCAAGAGAAGCTAGAAGGACCTCCCCTGGAACCATACTAAAAAAGGTCTTCCCTGCTTGTGACCGAACCATTGGACCCATGACAGACCCGGTTGCTATTCCGACACCATTCAGCATTGCTTTGCTCATGTTTTCTGTCATCCTTGAGAGGTTTCTAGCACTAAATATGCACACATGTTTAAATAACCAAATAGGAGAGCAATCTTCAAAACAAAAATAAAATAAAATGAAAAGTGTATTTATTGCACCTTTTTAAGCTTTTGTTGATTCCATTCTCCTTTCTTGAACCATTGATTTTGTTGCTTTCATTTATAGTAGTTCTAGAGATGCCATTCTTTTGCTCCATTGCCTGGTTTAAGATCACATTACCTCCCTTTTGAACCTGTTTTGATTCATGAATAATTTTTGTTAGAACAAACATAGCAAATAGCATCTATTACGATAACCAAAATAAATTGAGAATTATACTAGACCATATTACCCAACCCGCCATTTTGGCACCCTTAGCCATGCATGTAAGCAAAAGTATGGACTCGTAGCAAACACAAACCTGGTTTGTGTAGGCATTGCTACATATAAAAATCCCTTTAATGATCTGGCCAGTTCCTTCTGCGATAGCCTTTGCAAGAAAATTATTATAAGCATCAACCTTTGGAGCAAAATCCTTCCAATCAATATCCGCTTTTCTTGATGATGATGAACTTGAAAAAGTTGAGTGCTCTTTCAAGAACTTATCCAACAACTTGAAATTCCCATGGACATTCTCCGAGAAGGTCACGCCATAACTCAAAGGAGCCTCATCTTTGATAAGGCGCAAAGAGAACAAGTAGTGAAGAGGATCAAGCTTGACTACTGGTTCATCTTTGGTTAATGGCCATTGGAGATCATCATTAATTTTGATTATGGTTGCTAACAAAATATCATCGTCCGATATCTGAATTAGCTTGAAATCTCCACTCGCAAGCTCTATGGCTTCCCCTTCATCCATTAAATGAACTTTACAATTAGGCATTGATAAAAGGACATCATGTTTGGCAGTTTTTGGTTGCGGGTAGTTATTGATTGTCGGTGGTGGTGGCATTGGTGGTGGTGAACTTCTTGAAGGAGAGAGTGTTCTTGGTTTCTTAACTCCGCAACAGCTCATTTTGGTTCGATTGTAACTGTTGGATCTTTTGGTTTGTGGTCCTAATGGTGATGTTGAAGTAGAATCAAGAATGCAAGAATAGCATGATGAAGGGTAGGAGTAAATAGGTAATTTGACAAGATGAGAGGGAATTAAGGCTTTAATTGATGCTCTTTGTCAAAGAACTTTATCTTATTCTTAACTTTGGCATAATTAACTTTCAGTGGAAGGAAGATCATCGGGGATAATTTTATGTCAAAATGGATGGATCTTACATCTTGGGTAAAAGATGATTCCAACTTTTTTTAGTAAACAGAACTAAAATGCTATAAATATGTATGTACGATATGATTCTATCAAGGGCTTATAAACCACGTTAACTATTCTAACCGACCTCTGTCAAGAGCTTATAAACCACATTACTTATTCTAATTGACCTCTGGATTGATAGGTCACCTCAAATACGTTAGCTACAGAAAACTTAACTTCATGTGTCTAAACACGATATTGATGAGATAAAAACATATATGCTAATATATTGGCATTCATGTCTAATATTACTAATTGCCCATTTAACAAATCCAGAAAAGGGGAAACTTTAGACAGGTTTCTTCTATTTCAAAAAGAATTTATTCTCTTCGATATATATTATCATTAATAGTGGTATATATGTTGAGTCTGAAAAAGAATCATATTCTTTACCATACACATCACATAACCCATAAAAGGTGTAAATCGAGAACAAAATAATTTGGATAAGACTAACGAGATAGAGTCGCAGGTTTGTCAAGATGTTACAATTGTACAATATGAACATAACAGGGTAGTTAAGCCAGGTGTAAATGAAATTTATCTGATACTATAATATCACCTGCAAATGCATAACGCAAATCTCTGGTACTTTCCTTTCACAAAAAAAAAAAAAAAAAAAAAAAAAAAAAAGAAACACTAATGTTAGAATTTGTTGGAGGTAGCAGTAGTTCCTTTAAATTACACAACATTTGAATTTACAAGTTACAAAACCAAAGGCCAAACATGAGGTGACTACAGCTGAAGAATCAATCAATTGAATCGAATTTTTTTTTAACTTTTTCCTTCTCCAATGGATCAAAAGAATGCCCTATTTCACAGATGATTGAAATTAATCAACCATCTATAAACAGGGATGAATTACATTACCTGGTCAGATTTTGCTCCAAAAAACCAGATAATATTAACCAAAAGCAACACATTGTTTCTATTCTTTCTACACTTCATATTTCTTTGGCTGTCTCCAGTGAGCCAGACTTCTTGACAAAGAACCAAGAATGGAGATCTTGCTTTGTGCTCCTTTTCTAGCGTATAATCGCTTAGCTGCCAAATCTGAAAACTTCTTACCCTTCTCCATTGTCCTTTCAATCTAGCATCAAAAATATGAGGACAAATCAAATCTCCGGAAAATATAGAAAAAAATTGTAACCATTATTTAGTTACAAGCAAATTTAGTAAGTAGTCAATATCTCTCAGAAAAACATTTGCTGCCTTTGTGAGTTAACACATATAAAGAACAATGTCCTTGTAGAAATACAATCCAAAGTCACCTATATGCCCACTTGCATTATAACAAGATATGTATAATATTTATTTTAGTCCACAAGCTTTTCCATATTGTCTACTCTTACTAATGGTGATTTTAAGCATTTGATCAATGAGGTTCAGATGGAGGACCTATAAGAGCAACAAATTGATAAAACAAAACCAGGTTGATAAATCTAATAGAACCAATGAAATACAAAATTACCAGCAGGTCTATGGTCTATCATAAACAAGGTGTATCCCCAACCAGGCTGTGAGTTCGACCAATGTGACACTTACAAACTGAAGTCTACAAACAATTTATTACGATTAAGGGGACACCATAAATCTCACCTTGTGTATTTTCCCATTCTTCAAATGGTATCGAATACCAGACCAGTTGATAGACTGAGAAAAATGTGAACGGATTGCTGAAATCGGATATAAAAAGTTATCCACCACCATTGCAACAAACACCTGCACAATATTTAATTGGACCAGATCCATAAAAACAAAACACATGTTTGAGCCTTGCATGCATCCACACTAACCAGCAGTAATAATAATTAAATATCTTTGCAAGAAAAGGGGCAGGAATAGAAAGACTTCATAGGCCAAATGGTAATGAATCAGACCGCTTGGTCAAATAGATAAACTTTGGGATTGGGTTGACACAAAATACTATTTGTCCATCAATTCGTATTTTGCATGAATTACTAGCAAGGAAAATATGACTAAGCAGTTTATACTATTAACAATAATCTCTTTTTTAATGAAAATGAACAATATGATTTGTCAATGAATTATTAGCGAGACAAATATGATTAGGACTTGTATGCCTTTAAAAATACATCAAGTAACTTTGGACCCTTTCAACCAGTACCCTTTCAAGCTATGCTATTGACAATTTGACACCACATGATTGGCCCATTACATAAAAAGCATAAAATGCAAATCAACCCAAATAAATGGGTTGAACTGTCACTTCTATAAAAAATCGCTGACAAAAGCGCACTGGATGAATAAGATGAGTTTATGCAACTTACCAAGCCCCAATTATAAGCGCTGAGAGAAAGTGGAGGTGCCTCAGGGGACAACATGTTGCATAGTCGAACTTCTATTCTTGTCAAATTCCACATTGAAAGAAGTTCAATGGTGGTACATATGACAAGACAGCCAACAAGTCTCAACCCTGGCAGAAAAGAGAACACATAAATAACATAAACTGTAAGAACAGAAGTAAATCTTTGCATATACTAGTTTATTATCATGTAATACATGGACAACTTGGGTAAATAAATTATGAAATATTTACATAAGATTTAACAATAAGTTCACAGGTAGTTTTGATCATAGTAAAAGTTGACTTATGAATTTCTGTCCATTTATACTTGTCATAACACACGTAAACAATACAGTAATAATAGACTTTGTTTTGTAACTGATTGGGTCCGTATAAAACCATGCCCAGATTAACATGCCTGGATCCATTTAAAACCATGCAAAAATGTCAAACAGTATTTTCAATGCACAAAACCTACTAATAAACATGCCCGGAACCATACAAAATTATGCAAAAATGTGCCCAATTGAGCTGTGTCACCCAAACCTGCCCATTTTTCATCTCTACTCAAGTGAAAAAAAAAAATGAAAAAAAAAAACTCACATCTACCTAAATCAAACAGCAGAAGATTATATGACTTACCATTAGGGTTGAGAACAGGTTCTTCGGTTAAACTATCATTCAGATAAAATCTTAGAGCTGCAGCGATATGAAATATAGCCATGATATATGGGGATACAAATCCCCACGATAGGTAGCAGTGCACAGAAAATAATGCCCGGTTCATTATCCAATTTACATATGTCGTGTATGACTCCAAGACGAATGTTTGTTTTCTCAAATAGTTCCAGTACCTATACAGCACACCAGAGATCAAATTTATTAATTGGGGCTGTTCATCCCAAATTGCTGTTCTCCAAGGGTGCCAATTTCGTCCCTTTCACTTAAAAATAGATTAATCAGGTTTATGTTCTCTAACAGCTTTTACAAACAAAATTTGAAAAGTCATTGGTAGATAGCTTAATATAAATTGAGTTGGATAGGTTCTACAAAGTGTACCCCTTTTTATATTAATGCATAAACCTACCAAATCATTTTGTATGAAAAAATCAGTTTCTCATTGAAACAATATAATATTTCTTTCTATATTTGACGCCCCAACTATTTAACACACAGCTAAAAGTTTAGATGTTTCGGGTCACCGATTTGCCATCTATATCAATATTGGTCCATATGTACAATTGTTCTATTTCATACTTTCAGACCTTGAAAAGGTAAGATCGCTAGCAAGAGGATGAGGGAAAACTGCGACGGGAGGTGATGTGATGAGCCTCTTATGAGCACCTACAAAAAACGAGATACATATGAGGAGCTGGATATGATAACCAGTCAGACAGAAGGTTAGGACATAATTGATCATCCGATGAGCCTAAATCCATCTGCCAAAAGACTTGTGATTCCTATCATAGAGACCTATAGTACCAGTATAATGATGTGGAATCACAGTGAAATATTAACATAGAATGATCAAGTCATGTCATATGTCTCAAACCAAAATCCTTGTTAATAGATAACAAACGGAATTTTCTACATTATACATAGTTCAAACTTCAGAGCCACAACATAATACAACTCTTGGTCATAAACTTCAATATCAAACTAAGGTTTTGATAGATTAAACGATCTTAAAAGCTTGATTACCAGATATAGCAGCAAGGGTCATATCATCAGAGTATCCGCCATCACGAAGTTGTGATACGACCCCATGTTTGTCAGTCCGGAAATCATCTGCATGCATCTGCAAGAGAAAAAGAGCTCCAGTAAATTTTTATAAGCAAATAGAACTTTTATTAAAACCAAAAGGAAGACAAAAGAAAGGTGGAAAATTCTTGCCATCATGCAACCTCCCCAAAGAAAAAATGTCCTTCCACCAGTTGCGAATCCCATTGAGCATGGCTGTAAAGAGAATGATTGTTAAATTTAATTTTCAGAACTGAAACAATTTAACGGATCTCATGTTAAACAATATAAGCTTTAAGACAACTTATAGACAATCCATGTGAAAGTGATAAAAAAGATATAGCTTGAAGTGACATAATGGGAGGACCAACCTGGTGCAGGTCAAAACTAATTTATTTGAAACATTTTTGTTGTCCAAAAAAGCATATACAGTAAGCTATATACTACTACGGCAATAACATATTAACATTATTTAAATAATAACACAGCTATTCAAAAGAACTAGTCGGGAGGTTCCATAAACCAAAAAAAGGCCTCGAACAAGTCTTGACTCGATTTATTATCAACTTAAAATAGTTTTCAGTCCGACTCATTTTACCTGATAGAGTTAGAAACTGGAATACCACCCAAATCTACCAATGCACAAATAAATGCGGCATAACTTTTACATCTAGAAATAACCATCTATAAACGCAGTTATGACAGTGCTTTACCATGTGATATTCATATATACAGTAACTTCCCAAACTTCCAGATGGTAAATCAAGTGGGTAGCCAGTTTGAATAAATATCTGCATAAATCACCAAGCGTGTTCAGACAAATAGCGTTCTAAAACAATAAGTATAGATATCAAATTTCAAGAACTAAGTACCATCTATCAGTAGATGGCAGCAATGTGTATCAGCATGATTATACCTCGGGATTCTTTATCATCTCTGCAGTGAGGGCTCCTACTGATCCAGGATGCAACCTAACGTCGTCGTCTAGAAACAATACATACTTGCTGTCTTTGTGCATTTGTTCCACCCCAATCTGCCATAAACATAGTAAATAAAGTTTATGTAAATGTATTGTTAAGCTACTACTATAACAAAAATGATTCATGAAAGCAGTCTAAGCATATACACTTAGATCCCACTCTTAAGTGACTTCAAGATCATGAAATAGTGAGAGAGTCGGAGAGAAAAAACAAAAAGCCGATTTGCAGCTTACCAACTGATTATGAACTTTTTGACTACAGGTAGTGGATGGGCCAGCGACAACTATTCTTGCATCAATGTCATCCTGCACACATATGAATAAGTAAGCTTTAGAAAAGTATCTCTGGAAATTAAAATCCACTAACGACCCCATATTGTTGCTTTTGAACAGATAAAGACGCAATCGCATTAAGAAGTAGGGCTAACTATTCGAAGGAAATATGAAATAGTGGTACACAATATTAAAGCACCTTAAAGTCTAAAAGCAAACGAGATACAGCATGATAAGCTGGGTCTTCAGTACTATCCACAATAAATAAGAACTCCAGCGGGCCACCATAGAGTGAGGTTAACTGCATTCAGTAATCCATATTACCACCAAATAGAAGCACTACCAAAAAAACATATATAACTAAATTCAACCTTAAAATTAAAAATAAAAAAAACTATTGTTATCGATGGTGTGGAATGATTAAAGGATAAACGGTAATACTTGATTGAAGTACAACAAAATATTATTGCATTGTATGTCAGTGCATATTGTGTGTGAAACTTGCACATATGAAGAAAAAAAAAACCCTAAAAAACAAGCATTTTGACCTTAAGACCCAAATATATGCAGAACTTGTATGGTACCTGGGTTCGCCAGTTGTGCAAATTGTGTTCTCCGAAACCTTTCAATGGCATAACAACTGTGACCCCTGGCAACTGAACCTGTTTTGAATGTTCTAGGTCGCGAATATCGTGACTAAGAAACGCAAAGTGATTGCCATTTTTCATGCATTTCTTCATCTGTCTAATTTCTCTGTTTCTGCAAAGAATAAAAAATAACGTATTCAATTTTCAAACATAGTTTTAGTAACAAAAACTCTATGGAAAGAGTCTCATAGAAAATGACCATAAACAACAGGTTATTATCCAAGTTTTATAGTTATACCTCACATAAGCTGCACCAGCCCATCCAAGAGCTAAAAGTAAGCATATTACACATCCCTGCAGCATATATAAATTTCATCAAATCTAAGAAGAATATGCAAACATGGCACATGAACAAGTAAATTCAGAACGAAATCGAACAAAACAACCTCCCTAAATTATCCTATGAAGAATTTATAATAAACAGAAAGGGAAACCTTAGAAAAATACAAAAGAAGCATAGTTTCTCATTATAACTCTTACAATGTGCATTTACCGAATAACACTATAGCTTAAATCTAATAGTACAACCCCAAAAAAAAGAAAAAACATGGCTAATTTAGAACTACCAGTCCTAGCCTTCCAAAAAGTTAATCTGATGGGTTAATCTTGCAAACTGTACTGATAAAGAATGTAAGGTCAACCTAGGAATCATTCAAGATGGTTTTCTACTTTTCTTCATTGTTGCATCCAACCACTTAACATATAATCCATCAATATTACACCTATATCAACAAAAACCCTATATCGAATAAACTTACTTGATGTCCAGTAAAAAAAAATATACATCGGTATAAATCAAACCCACACTAACCCAATTACTAACATGACCAAAATATACGTAGATAATGTATCACACATATACGGAATTGTTCAGGAAACCTCTCCAACTGTTCCTACATTCCTAGTGGTAAGGCATCCTCTGTTCAAACCTCACTGGATAAACATATTGACATGGCCAAGAAAAAAAAAAGTCTTAGAAAACGCCCACGAATATACCAATTAGGCCGCATACAACAGAGCCAATAGCTCAACATTCACTATTACTACAACTACTATAGTTGATTTAACCTAATGTTTGTTTTACAATAACTGATTACCAACTCCTGCATATATCTATATCAATACTATCTATACTATCTTATAATAATTATCACTTTCTCTCTCATAAAAGTGTTAGATGCAAAATTACCACTTTTAAAATATCTCCACTATACCTTTACATTAATTACATTAAATCAATTACTTACACCCACCACCAACAATAGTTCGTCACCACCACGACCGCCGTCACCACCACCAGTCGTCGTCACGACCAAACCGTCGCCGCATCGCGCGGGTACAATGCTAGTATTATAAAGCAAATCCACTTTTCAACTTTTAAATTCAACAATGTACACATGATAATGCATGATGTATCATACTATACATCAATGACCTACGACTTTCAACTTTCTCTTTCCTTCATAAATCATTTTATTCCTCTAATTCATTTAAAATCTTTTATCTCAAAAACCGTACATCGATATATTATAAAAATTATATGGGTGTTCTTAAAATTTCATGCTCTTTCATTAGAGATGTCATTCCATATACTTTCGACGAATTTTTAAATCCGACGACAAAGCCCGTACGGCTAAGGCATTTGGCTATCATACTCTATCACCTATCACCCTTTATGACCTATCACCCTCACCATCTCACCGCCCCAACGGGTACTTACTCTCTTGTGTGTGTATATGGTATATATACACATAGATATAGAATTATAGATATAGGTTATATATTAGCAACTACATTAAACCTTTTTACAAGTAAAAGTTTTTAAACTTATTTACACTACAATTATTAGTAAAAGAATATACAAATAACAATCAATAGATCCATAAATAAATAACATTCAAAGAAATTCAAAACAATATATACATATATATATATTATGTACCTGGATCTGAATAAAAACAGCAAAGGATGTGCATAAGGATCTGGAGGCAGAGAACAAGAATGAATCCAATGCCGATATCATCTTACTGAATTCAATTTTAATTTATATGAATAAATGAATGAATTATAAAAAAATAAATAAATTAGGGCTTATATATATAGTGTAAGTGTGTGTGTGTTTTATGACGATGGTGATGAATGTTGATAAATTAATAAATAATGTAAATCTTCAATCTCAGATCGGCATTGAGAAGAAGAGTAATAGTATAATAGATATAGATTGGATATGAGAAAAGAGAAAAAGAGTAAAAAGAAGGGAGACCGCGTAATTTATATTTTGAAAGAGACGACAAACACGCAGTCACGATAGACAGGCGGACAGACAGAGTGGTGATGGTGTCTTAGGTGGAATGGTGATGATTATTGGTGGATTTAGTTAATCTTTTCCATTAGTATAATAATAATAAAATAATGATAAACAACTCAAATTTAATTTTAAATTATTTTTTATTTTTTATATTAATCTCATCATTTAATTGTATCAGGATAATGATCTTATCTTATCGTTGTAAGAATTTTTAGTAAGAGTTATACAATTAATCATTTATTTACGAATATGGTACTCGCGGTGGTAAGGAAGGCGGTCTAGTGTTGTCGGTGATGGTACTATTGGTAGTAGTGGTGGTGTCAAGTGGTATATGTTGATATAATTGTGATAGTTGAAATTTTTTTAAAAGAAAAGGGTTAAAGTTTTAATTATTAAAATAAAGATTTAGAGTGTAAATTAATTAATTAAGGACAAATTTGGTATTTTATAAAAAAAACCACTTTTCATAGTGGGTGTTTATTAAAAGTAATTTAGTTTTTTCGTATATAATATTTGTGTAACTATTTCTAAAAATAGGTGTGATAATTTATATAAATGAGTAAAAATGTGAGCTTTTATACCACATGATAAACTCGATTAACTAACAGTTATTTATATATATACACGTGGGTAATTCAAGTAAAAATTATTTTGATACACCAAAAAATATTGATATATATCATGTAATCCGATATTAGAAAAAAATATATAATAATTATTAATATTTAAAATCTTTTTAAAGTCTTTCAAATTAAAGATATTTCTATTAGAGAATAAAAAATCAAAGTTTCATTAAATGTGATCTCATAAATTAGTTAAATAAAAACAAATAATTAATAATAAAAAAAAAGTCCAATAATACCCAATAGAGTTCTCTTTAATAATAATGATGTTATCATAATTTTCTTTTATTTATATAAGAGATTTGATCAAATATTTATTATTTTTATTGTTAACTCTTGTAATTACTAATTTTTTTTATTACTTTGTTATTATATACTTTTTAACTAGTCTTTAATTTCGTCCGATAAACGGATAGTCTTAATATGAAGAAGACGTGTAAAAGATGAACTGGTGTCTAGGTGATCAACCACGAGGGGTAAAGAAAGAGAGAAAAGGTTATAAATTTTTACTTTACTCCCTTTACTATTAATTATATATACATATATATATATATATTAGTTAAATAAATCAATTTTTATCTTACCCCCAAGATGAATTGATGGTGGCTACATGATTTTCTTAGTTATGTAATGACTTTTATATATTTTTGTATATATATGTATTTGTAATTTTTTTAGAATAAAGAGTAAACAAATAATATTTAATAATAGTAATAATAATAATAATAAATAAATAAATAAATAAAACCAATTATTAGTAGGTAACACATGACAAGAGTCCTCTCAACCTCCTAGGTAGCCTCACGCTTACTTTTTTTTAAAGGGCTACCCAATATATGACATAGCGTCACATGTCACGTATCGCCTACAGATGAGATAGCCCCACCCTTAGTGTTAATATAAATATTGTTTTTATGAAGTAAGTAACATAGGAATTCCAAACGTGTGAGATTGGGTTTGTTATTGGGTAAGGTGGCACATAAGAATTGATGAGACTCAATGTGTTTAAGAGAATATGCGATTTATAATATCGGAATCTTTCACCTTGATTTGCTATTTTTTTCATTTAAATTAAATAAATATTTTAAGATAACATCAAATGACGAGGATAGATAACATCATGTCATTAATTTAGAAAGAAACTTAGTATCTATACTTCTATATTTATATCTATAACTCTATACTATATAATAAAATAAATAGTCATTATGTTGAAAGTTACATAGGGAAATGTCTAAACTACTTTCTCCATGAAAACAACCCTAAATCTAAAACATGACAGCCATCAAATCTCTCTTTTTCACACACACCGGCTCTCTTACATGCTTTCACACACACCGTTCACACACAAGCTTGTGCTATGATATCCACTGCAAAGGGTGCAGAGCCAAGCATTGGCTCTTTGGCTTCATTTTGACTTTTTTTAAACCAAAAAAAGCTTACCACGTGGATATGCCAATTTCTAGTCAAAATATATGGTGTAATGTCAAGTTGTTGCCCATCTTTGCCACCAAAAAAAAAAGACAAAACAAGCGAAAACCAAAAAAAAAAAGGGAATCTTGCATGTTAATTGTCGTTGCCAAATGTTGCCACAGTCAGCTATATTTGGCCGACAGAATGAGCCAATAGAAAGTGCAAATACTTGTCAATTGATAGGGTACAAGGAAGCCACAAAGTCAATACTTGCCGATAGAAGTTGTCGATGTTTCTTGCCGACTGCAACCTTGACCCTAATATCGGTCCTTTTATTCGGCTTGTCCATCCGTACATTGGTTTCCTTACACACCCATTCCGACAAAAATTGCTAAGGACCATCGGCGAGTCCAATCAGCCTAATGATGCCGATGCATGTGAACATTGGGAGAGTGTGTAGTCCATCTTTTGAGGTGTTTTATTTTATATTTTAATCTTTTACCCCGTTTTTACCTAAAATAATAAAATCACACACTTTTATTAAATAAAAAAACACAACATTAATTGAAAAAAAGACACACCAAATTTTTACCTAAAATACACTAAAATAATAAAATCATACACTTTTATTAAATTAGAAAACACAACACATTGCTTGAAAAAAGACACACCAAATACAATACAATGCATTATAAAAGACGCACTAAAGATAAATTAAAAACAGAATACATTAATTATTGTTTTGTCTTGACGAACTTCCTACAACAAAGTTTTTAAAATCCATGATATATCATGGTTTCGCCCAACTAGGGTCGTACGCCGGATACTTCACTTCATTGACGGTTTTGTTTTCAATTGCAGTTTTGAAAGTACATGTCGGCTTAGGTGCATTTGTCTCCTAACGAGTGATCGGCATACCAAATGTTTTCAATAGCGACCTTCAACCAGTTGATCTTTTCCTGCAAATAGGTAAAATATTAAACTTTAAGCTTGGAAACCTTACGTCGCGACGCCTGCATTGCTTGTATCTCTTCTAAGCATCATCGTCGTTTTCCCTATAGTTTTGCATCACCACCGACATTTCTGCTTGAAAGAAGTCGTCCTCTTGAATATCAGACATGATAAATATTTTCATCTTGTCAACAGTTATACGGGATCAGTGAACAATATGAAAATGATTACAAAATTAAGATGTCATAAATTAGAATGAAAATGTCATAAATTGGGAAAAATTATACACCAATGAGTCAGTGACTCAATGAGTCCCATGTGTGCACAT
Source organism: Erigeron canadensis (assembly GCF_010389155.1). Taxonomy (NCBI): domain Eukaryota; kingdom Viridiplantae; phylum Streptophyta; class Magnoliopsida; order Asterales; family Asteraceae; genus Erigeron; species Erigeron canadensis. Next base: position 1,195,206 of record NC_057765.1, on the reverse strand, counting down.
TAGTAAAGCAAATCAAGAGTAAAGTCAAAACATATAATGTAGTAGTTTAGACTCGTGTGTTGCACGTTTATATCTTATTTTAAATATTTTTCTTATAAACTATGTACAGTAAAAACCTTCATATAAATTGAGGTGAATGATTACATATTATAAAATACAGTTGATATAGATTCAAGTCAAAAACCTGGTTAAGTCAAAAAAGTGAACCAGGGTGACGATCTTTTACCGGAAAAAAATAGATTCAAGTCAAAAAACCGGTTAAGTTTATTTTGTATATGTCCAAATTGATAGAGGTTTTTCTATTGCAATGTCAACCGAGTGAGATAATAAGTTAGTCATTTGATCATAAATATCGATGAATGTAGATTTTTTCCCCATAGGTGTGATTCTGTAATGACATATTACAAATAACTTTAAAAATTGGGAAAAATTATACACCCATCTTTTTCTTTTTTTATACAGCCTTAGAAATAAGATTTTCATTTTAAGATCGCCAAACAGATTTCATGATGTTATAAATTAAATTTAAATTACCTTAGTCAAAAATTGTAATCTTTTATATATAAATAAAAAAAAGATTGTGATTGACATAAGATTTTCCAAAAATGATTTATGTGTTAACTAGCTAATCAACCCGGGTAAACTTATAAACACTTTGCGAATAAACCAAATAATATTCGGGTAGCTTTAAAATATGTTGTCATATTAAAATTTATAATAATAGCGTTAAATAAGTTAAAAAGTTGTAATAAATTATGTAAAAAACAAAAGTTGTGTAATTGTGGACACGCGTTGAAACACATATGGTTGTAAAAGCAAAAAAGTAAAACCTTTATCCGAAAAGACATTATAGTTTTCGGTTTATTATAACGAAAGACTAAGGTTATTAAAAACTTACATAATAATGTAGACATTTAATAAAAACTTATATTAATGATATATATAGAAAAAGAAAGATATTTTAAATTTTAAAAATTAATAAAGTATGATTATGTCATAATTAAATTCAAAGGATGTGCGGGAGTACCATATAAGAGAATTTTAAAAAATCCTATGTCATCACAATTTTTCTTTATTTTATATAATAGGATAGATTCCACACGTTTTTATTATCACCTATTTAATGTCTCTTAATTTAATTATGACATCTTTTTTTCATAACATACTTTCTAACTTAATATGTGTAATTTACTCATTTAAAATTTCAAAATATCCATTTTGTTCGAACTGTGTTTGAAGTATATTTTATATTGAATACCCACTAAATCTTTAATATGATAAGATAACACACTAAAGTTGACGACATTATAAAAGATTATAATCACTTTAAATTTTTCGTTATACAAGAGCAAGAACTTATCTCCTTTTTATTATTATTTTTTTTTTGTAGAAAGGCGACTATAGTGTTTTTTTCCCCAAGTTTTTCCACATAACTTCGTGACTTTGCTATTTTTATCAATCGTATATATTTCAACATGTTTGCACAACTACATAACTTATATGTTTCCGTGTAGTTTTGTTTATGCATAATAGTTTTTTTTTTGAACAGCAGTGGTGATTGGACTCAGCGGCATGCCCCTTCATCGTCCGATAGAGATCGACCACGTCACCAGCACACGGTGGAAGTCCCACTACCATTCTGGAGAAAACTAGTTAATGCTAGAGAAAACCCTCATGTTCCACCTCATTGGCAAAGACTTCCCAATATGTCTTTCAAAGGTTTTGAACCTGTGACCAACATTTGGCTGGTCTATGTGTGTGTAAGCTTCCTATTAGATGTACTCCCATGTAACAAAATGCTTGTAGTGCTGGAATGAAAAAGTTTATTAGATTTTATTTACCACTATATTTTTATATTGTAATATGAAAACATATTTTAAAACTACCGGAGTATCACTCGGGTTGATTAGCTAGTTACCTTTAAAACGAAATGTGTAACATCTCAAATATTTTTTTCATTTATGTTAGTCAACCCTAACTTATTCCGTTAAGTTGTTATATGGTGTTTAATGTAGCTAATTAATATGTGCTAGTTTATTATGAGATAAGTGCTTACTGTGGTAAATATGTGTGGTTAAAAATGTGGATAATTATAGGTGTAAGGTGGACTATGTGTGTAGCAGTTAAGTAAAAAATGTGTTAAATATATGGCTAAAATTGGTTTTGTTCTTATTTATTGTGTCATATTGATAAATGTTTACAACTAGTGCTTGTTATTGTGTGTATTGTTATTAGGCACTAAGCGGAGTTATCATGAATGACGTAGCTTGAGGGGCTTAAGTGTTGAATTTTAAAATTCCTATAAATTCTAATTAGTGGTCAGATAAATTTAATGACATCTTATTTTAGTTTCTACAAATATTTAGCAAAACCTAAAAGAATAGCATATCACCTATTCCTTTTCGATCTTGGCTTAGCCGTCAACAAAAGAAAAAGAAGTCACATTCTCCCATCTCCTTATTTCTAGCCGCCGATTACAAAGATAGAGAGAAAGGAGATTCCCTTTTGCTTGTTGATCATTCCGCAAGACACAAAATATGAAAACAAATCATAAATTATATTAGTAAAAGAACTTCTTGTTGCTTGTGTCTAGTGCCACATGAAATAAGAATACGGGAAAGAAAAGAGATTGCATGCAATTGTAAGAAAAAGGGTGCTTGTCATTTGATTATTGTTAGCCGTCGAGATCACAAACAGTGTTGATAAGGGTTATTGTCTTTCCTTTATTGTTGTACGTTTTGGATCGTGCAACCAGAAGAATTAACGGGTGTTTGGGTTCCCTCATTTTCCTTGTGCCGGTCGAGCAAATACGAGGTAACTAAATCCAATTGGTTTAGTGTCCATAGACTTTTGGTTAGTCTAGCCGCTCAAAAAATAAATAAAATAAAAAAAGAGTCGTTTACAATTGGTGTTCTTCCGCATAGTAAACTAGCATCGATAAAATCACAAACACAAAAACAAAGTGAATTGATCCATGTTGCTTTAGTCATTATCATAAAGTTGAAATATATGTTAGAAAGTAACGTACATGTATTTCTCCAATTTCATTAGTAGTTGCCATAACAAATGGATTTTTTTGGAATAATGAAATACAATTGTTTCAATTGGTGCTAGTGTAGGTAGGGTGGAGCAAGAAACAAACCATTTGTGAACACGAGTAGATAATTTAGAAATAAAAAATAGTGGAATGTTTGGATACTAACAATTCAAGATTAGTAGTTTTTAGTGTATCTTTTTAGTGTTTGTTATCTAGGATATTATATATGTTTTGTCTAATTACTTCAATTGACTTATTCTTTAGTTATTAATCGTTTATAGGTGGTTGGGAATGCAATATTAGCATGGTATACTATGAATATTTGTGCTTTATGAAGCTCCCTAAGGTAAGATAACTTACTTTTGACACATGAGGGACACAACTTAGTTTTGATATTTAAACCCTCATTTTATGTTGCTTAAGTTATCTCATGCATATGTTGGGTGTGGGATATACGAGGGAGGTTGACTGCGGTATTGTTCATGCATGTTCATGTAGTAATGAGATGTTTATTGCATGATTTACTTATGTAGCTTGTTGTTTGAGTTGTGAATGTTTTGTGTGGACTTGTTGACATAGAACACTAGACATGATTTAAGTTGCCATGTCATGTGTACGATAAGGGCCCTAGTGTTGATGAGTAGTAATGGGTAAAATCTTTTAGTGTTGAATAAATGTTGTTAAGTAGAATTGGTTACATCCTAATTGTGTTGGTGAGTTGGGAGGATGAAATCCACTAGTGTTGATAAGTCTCGAGCATAGTGTTGAAAGAGTTAAGCTTAACCCACAGTTAGCCTATTTAGGCTAGTTGTGCTGCGTTGATCACTCGAGGGCACTGTACATGTTTCCCGTTTGACCCAATTAGCATTGGTAGAGTAATTTCGGGTGAAGTGATTGACCACCAGTGTAGTAACGGGTTACTCATATATTTGGTTATGCCTATCCATAATGACAATGACGGGCCCCGTAAGGTCTACCTATCTAGTCGAGTGTGAGGTTTCCTATTTGGTCATGTGACCGCCTCATACAACTTATTTGTGCAGATTTTATTTGGCATAACTTTTGCATTGATTGTGTTACTTATGCAGTTAAGTGGCTAGTGTTGATATTGGAGGATTGCTAGGCACATTATAGGATTTGATATTCCTATTTTGTAGATTGTGTTGATATTGTTGTTGTGCCTTTATGTATGCATGAGTTGTTTTATAAATTGATTTAATTGGGAATCCTTGTTGTTAAACTAACCTGTTATCTTACTCCGTTTTAAAAGCTGACACTTGTTTTGTGGAAATATTTTGTACCCTTAGGTTAGGCGTTGATCAATGGCTTGATAACATGCTTGTGAGATGTGTAGCTTTTACTGGAGCTTTTGGATGTTGACTATAGTTACCCATAGTTGCATTTATTTAAGTAGACTTCTTATTTAGTCGTTTGGTTGTTACTTTGTTGGTTTAGATTGTGGATTTCATTTAGATTATTGTGATGATACTTGTTGGTAACACCTTTTGAGTCATTTATTATGTTTTTATTGATTCTGTTAGGAATCAAATGAGATTTTTAAACGTCGCTTTCACAGTTTCTTAACGGTGTTATGCTTAAAGTTGAAAAGTTTTTGAAATCAACATTTTTATAAAGCAGGGTGTTACAAAATAAATATTTAAAATTAATACTACAAATATAAAGTTATATAAACATTATAGTATTATTATGATGATCCTTAACCATCACATAATTTGCCCGTTAGGTATAGATGGCTTTTTAATATAAGTCTTGTTCATTACCACATATTCACATCACCCCTGAATCCAAACTAAACTATAATGACTCGTGTTTTGGTGGAGAGCACATTTGTATCACAACCGGAGCTATATCTCACTTGGATGGACAAGTTATTAAAGGTATGATGTTTCCGCTCTTAATATGATAGAAACATAAATATAAACAAAAGTTTTCCTTTAAATCTTTATAGGAATTTAGCATCATCATCAACAATAATTCAAAACCGTACTAAGACATCGTGTTGATAATTGTGATAATAATACTACCTTATTTTAGGGTTGATGATCGACATATCGTCGCCCACGCATCATTGCCCAACATAATGAAAAAAGGAAGAAAAAAAAGACAATTAAAGGTATGTGAGAGCAACTATATGCCTTGTAGACTCTGATTTTAAAGGTATCATATCCCTATGATTTTAATTGTGAAATACGAGTATAAATTAAAGGTCTTTTGGAATTAGATTTTAGGAAAAAGGAAAGGAATGGTAGTCTTGTATATATAAAAAATATGAAGAAAATAAAGAAGGGTGGACAAATCATGTGATAGAAAAAAAAAGTACCCGAATCGCAAGATTGTTGTGGGCTTGTGGCTAGGTTTGGAAAACTAATTTTGTGTGTTGTAGTTGATAAGAGAAATAAAAACTAAAGATGGAGAAAGTTTGTGGCTAAAAGCAAAGAAAGTAAAAGCTTTGTTGACAGAAACTAAAGATGGAAATAGTTTGTGGCCAAAAGCAAGAAAATTAAAAGTTATGTGGTGAGAGGAGAAGAAAGTTATAAGAGAAAGCTTGTGATGAAAATGAGAAATACAACAATTTTGTGGTGAAACTTAAAAAGATTAAAGTTAACTGTACACAAGAAAGTCTTAAAATGTGATATATATATATATATATATATAATATCGGTACACGTGAGTTTTACAATTTATAGCCCATATCTCAAGCTGAAACAATTTCTAATCAAAAAGAGACAAATAAATTGTTGTTGACAAATTCATTTCTTCATTATGTGGAAGGAAATTGTAATCTCATTAAGCGTGAGGATAATGACTAGTGTTACCGTCACGTGACACTGTTCTATTTATCCACTTACGTCTGTACTCGGTTACTATTCGGATTTACCATATTTGAACCCGTTAAGGTTTTTTTCGGTTTTTCTTGATTTGTTGCATAGTTTTTTTGCTTTTGTGTTGTCTTCTATTGATTCATCTTATACCATGCATCACTCTCTAGATTTTATCATTTCAAATCTTGTTTGGGGTTTTTGCTTTCGATTTTTCTTGCTTTTTTCTCATAGTTTTTTTGTTTTTGTGTTCTCAACTAATATATTGAAAACTTTTACTCAAACATTTTGTTTTTCGTTTCATTGCACAAACAAAATGTATGTATTCAATATTGCAAGCTTTTTGATGTGGTTTTTCATAGTTTTCTCGCACAAACATTTTTTTGTTTTTTTAAGTTATTTATTGGTTTTTGACTTTTTCACACGTTTTTTCTATTGGATTTTTAAGTAGGTTCAACGCAAATAAACGAAATCGTTTCAACACAACAATTGGAGCCCCGTAAAGCGGGGCCCAAACCTCCTAGTTAAAATCATAGGTAAAATACAACAAGTATTAAACTAAAAAAAATAGCACAATAAGTTTCTCTTCACTGAAAATCACCGTGTATCATGAAAATCGTCGTGCATCAATTGTTTCGTGAATCTTCGTGCATCAATTTAACCACGATCTAATGGTTAAGATTTTGTCCTATTTATTTTACTTTAATACTTGTTTTACATTACCCAACCCCAAGATAAATATTCTCCTAAAATTTCATTTATCCATCCACTAAATTCTAAAGGTGACAATGGGGTGAGGATTATCGGGGTTCTCATTTGCAATTCTCATATCCGTTTTCATCCCAGTCAGAATATTAAATTATATCCCTCTATCAGTCTTTATCACATATTGGGGATCTCTATCGGATAATCGGGGATATCATATTTAAGCATAAATTCACTTAAATAGACTTGATATGCATATATTATTTTGAAGTAAAAGCTAACTAATATAAGGTGTAGTTCGACTTTTTCATTCATAAAGTATGAAGATAACTTTACATACTTATTAATCTATACTCCATCTTTTCAACTTTCTATTTTTAAAATACTCAAAATATCCTTAATTTCAACGCATTCTTAACTTACACACTAAATTTACCCAAAATATTCCTAAAATATTTTCCAACCATATTTATCCAAACTATCTCTCTCCTTTATTCATTAATTTAAATATTTCCACTTAATATCGTTATAATACTATTAATAAAGTTATTTACAGAAGATACATTTGTTTGGGGTGAAATTTTCACCATTAGAATCCTTATACTATTAGTATGCTAGAACTCAGTGGCGGAGACAAGGGGGGCTAGGGGGTGCCTAGCCTCCCCCAATAGCCGCAAATAATATGGATTTCTACTACTCCGGCCAAAGATTTCTTGATGTTTATATAACCCCTTCTAAGGAATCAAAAAAGGATCAAAACTAGAGTTATTAAAAGAAAAGGGTGGAAGTCAGACATTGTGTTGGCCAGAAGTCAAAAAGTGAGATGTTGAAGACGAAGGTGAATTTAGATTGGTGGGTGTGGTGGGTCCAAATGTCTAATTTCAGTAGCTTTTATTTATAATTTCCTTTTACAACCTCTTAGTTTCTCAAAAATCTCTAATACCACCCATTGCTTTTTAAGTTTTAATATATTATATATAATTTTACAGTTTAATATAAATAAGTTATTGAAATTGTTAAAAATGTTATGAGTTTATGACAATATCTTATGTCATCCGGCCCCCGTTAATCATAAATCTTGGCTCCGCCTCTGCTAGAACTGTATAGTCCTTAATTGTTGTTCCGGTATTACTTGAAGGATCTTGATTGTTTTATACTTGTCATAACTTTAGGATCTTGACTTTGACAAAACAGGATCTTGAGATAATTAAGATCAATATGAAAACTTATATCTAGTATATCGAGATCTTATATGCTGGATAAGCTTTTATACCAAGAAACACACCAAAGGAACAAGTCAGAATGGTTTACAACATGTGAAGATAAATTAAAATGGCTGGAATTAATATCACTTCAACCGTAAGAACCGGGATTGAGAAGAGTTTTACCATGTATAGAAAAGGTCTCAACGGTCATTTTCACCAAGTCTTCAATGTTCGGAGCAAGTTCAGGAAGATCCCAGATATTTTGCACAAGTAGTTCAACCGCGACGATAGAGGTTCAGCCGCGACGATTCTGACTTACCTACAAAGTGGGTGGTCGCTCTGTGATCAACTAACTCACACAACTTGAGAGAAACCAAAAATATTGAAGTTATGTGAATATCTTGACATAATTATGCAAACCTTTATGGTCATACATGAAGAACCATAAAACATCAAGTGAATCCGAGTTTATTGGAACACGGAGATTGAAACCTTATATCCAAACGAACTAGAAATGCAAACAGAGTTCAAACGAACTGGCCATGGACACCCGAGTATCAACAGTTAAACCATTTGACCATGGGTAAAAAACTTTGACCAATGGGAGCCTCAATGAGAATTAAAAAAAAAAAAAATTAACTTGATAAGTACTTAAAAATTTTCGTCTCCATTGAATTTCCCAACTTGGAATTGTTGGGTCCTACTTAGATTCGTGAGGACTATCTGTTGGAAGTTTCTTAATTTTATTTCCAAAACTAACTAATTATCAAATAATAATTATAGAATCGTGAAGCAAAATGATTAACTACGAAATTCGCAAGGATACATCTAACATGCATGTCATACGTATTTAATTAAAGGGATAATGACATACGAATGTAACCACCTATGACAAAATGGTTATGTAATGTAGTAACCTACTTAGATGACTATGTAAAGTATACACCTACATTTTTTGGCTATACTATGTAAGAACCTTTTTATTTGGGTCAATTAATGTAAGGATCTATGTATTTTTTTTTGCTATACTATGTAAGGTCCGTACACATTTTACATAGTATAGCCAAAAAAACATAGGTGCATACATTACATAGCCACCCGAGTAGATCACTACATTACATAACCATTTTGTCATAGGTAGTTACATTCGTATGCCATTTTCCCATAATTAAATAATCAAACAAGTTGAGAAAAAAAAAGTTGACCTTTAGCAAGAATGTAAAAGGTTAATATCTAATACGTAGAACCCAAAGTAAAACTCATTTCTAATCTTGTACACACGGAAAACTCTTCAAAACATGACCAGAACTGACAAAAGGACTAGGTATGTCTTGCTCAAATGAAAAAAAAATAAATAGGTGAAACTCTCTGATCTTATATATTGTTTTGGTACCTAGATAGCACACTGCATAGAAATCATGCGTGGTGACTCACCATTCTCCACATGGATCATAGGATATAGTTTCTCCATCTGCCTTTGACAAGATTTGAACATGTGAATTGCAGCCTTAATCTATGGGCTCATATGATCATGGTGACAGTCCCAGTTGATCTACATATGAGCACTTGGTAAGCGACTAAGCGTCAAAGAGTTATTCTTGTGTATGAGACTAAAAAGAGATTCTACTTTGGTTTCTACGTGTTAAAAATCAACCTTCCATCTTCTTGCTAAAGGTCGATTTTTTTTTTTTAAAACTTGTTTGATTATTTAGTTTACTACATGTTGCATGAACGACAGATCTATCAATAAATTAATTTTCAAAATTAATATAACCCAATTTTTGTTATATAATCCCATCATGTACACGACAAAAGGAAGTTAGCCCTGTCCTTGTAAGAAAATTGTGGGCTCGCCTCATGTGTCTTTCGTTTTAAGGTGTACCGAGTACTGACTACTGGGTAGTTATTGTGTAAAAAGTACACCCATGACTCTTGAGTACTCCATGATGAGTTTGCATATATGGGCTTAGTCGTGATGACTCCATGAAGCAAAGCCCACATGTAGGATGAAGGCCTAGGTGATGGGCTGATGGCCACCCAGCATATATAGTTCGTATTTTTAACTCTCCAAAGTCCAAAAGTATTTAGAAGCAAATTTTTACACTATATCAACCCAAAACCTTTACTCGTTCAAGGGTTAGCAACCATAACACCAATATTTCGTGACCAACCTATTTCAAATTTAACTTCCAACAATCGACGACAAACGGTATGGTGATGTGAGTTGGTAGTAGATAATGACATTCGATATTGGTACGCTCATGATTTGTCGTATTTGTCTTAGCTCAAGAGCTCCAAGTTGGAACTTCAAAGACTTTATTTTGAATGTCATTGGTTTGCCGATTTCTGTTTTAGCTTTAGATTGTAGTGTTCTTTTTTGTTTTCGAATTATTAAAGGCAACAATGTTAGATGTAAGTATGTAACTAAAGGGAAGCACAATTCTTTTTCTTTCTTTTTTTAGTTAATAAAAAAAACACTAAAGGGAAACATGAAGACATAATCCTTTATTGTTGTTACCTAGTTTGTTACCATTATGAAAGGTGATATATAAGAGATAATTAGGTTAATCTTAAGAAGAAATTATCATTTTTGTTATCGTATACTTGTGTTTTGTAAAAAACAAAAAAACTTAGAATTACTTTTATGTAATTAGTGGGAAAAGCTAAACGTCAATAAAGTTTGTTTAATATAATAACATATTGTCAATATTTTGTGATGCTTGAGTGTTTAATAAAAAAACAAATGAAACTTTTGCTAAACTTGTGAATTCTAACCTCACCAAAGTGAAGTCTAATTTTTTAAGAACTTAAAGATCCAATTAAGGATCTTTAACCCATGATTAACAATCCCTCTCGCCCCACCAACACTTATAAAAATATCCAAAAACCCTCCTTCAAATTTGATACCATTTTTATCACCTTTTATAATTGACACAAGTCAAACTATCACGGGAAGATCAATAAAAGAAAAGGGCAAAAAGAAGACATAAAGTCAAAAATAATATTATTACCTGATCTAAGATCTATATATGGGATAACTAGCATAATACTTGCGAGTTTCAGCGGATACAATTGATATCACAAAATCATCCGATGTATACATATTTTTTCCCTGAATGCAGCATGTTTAAATCGCAATGCTATACATATACTAATAAGGGGTGAGTTGCGTGTATTCAAAGGGTAAGAAATAAAGAATGTATAAGTGTAATTTTGCCATGTGTAACTTTTAACATTTAGGAGAGAGAATGTTATTCTTTTTTATAAAGAATTATATTTTATTTTTTTTAGAACAGCGAACGGCCAGACCACGGGTATCTAAAATCTTCAAAGCATTAACTTTTTACATATAGTAATTATGTTATAAGTTATGTGTCATTGCCCATTGAATTTCTTCTATTGGCCGATATTTGTGATTTGGTGGTTTACTTACAAAATACAAAGACAACGATTTTTCTAGATTATGAACTTCGGCCTGCATTTCAATATTATGTTGCTTAGAATATTCGTTTAAAGTTTAATGCTTGCAATGATCACTATCTTTTTATCAAGGATTTCCAACTAACTTGTACACAACAGAAACATGCTTAATAATATTAAATAAATCAAAAGTTTCTGAAAAAAACCCAAATATATATAAATAGAGATGAGTGAAGTCTAAATTTACCATTGTAAGATGACATATATATATCAAAAAAAGACTGATTTTACTACGCATTTTAACATATACTTAGAGGGTACATGTTAAAAAAAAAAAAACCTTTTATCAGACAAAAATTTGATAAACGCCAATACGCCATTTTGTATTATAAACAATCAAACTTAGACTAAACATGACCTTTTTATTTGATAGTGCATTGACTTTAGAGCTCCAAATTCTTGATTCCAATGGTGGAAGATAATGGGGATGTCCCATAAAAAGAAGAAAGAAGAGATGAAGATGATAATAATGTATACAAATTTGTGGTGGGTTCTCCAAATACAAGGGAATGTTGACCCATTAACATCTTTTACAAAATTGATCTATTTCATTGTTGTTGTTTGGTTTGTTTTTTGTTTTTTTTTTCTTGATCTACAACTTTTTATTAATAGTTTTGTTGTTTGTTTAAAAGAAAAAGAAGTTTTTTTACTAATTGATCGATGTATGTTTGACAAATTATTCAAAATTTATATGTATATGGTTTATGACTTTATGTTACAGGACAAAAAGGCTATAATTACTTTCAAACAAAGTTTAGAAGATGTTTCTTTTCGTCTCTATGTAGGGACTATGCATCAATGTTCTTCATAACAAAACATTTTTGTAGGGCTTGATGGTGTTTGCCAAAATCCTATAAAATCAAACTTCCATCATTTGATTTTGATTGCGTTGTCAAATTATAAGATTTATTTTTTTGGTCATTAAGATGGGAGGGGATCCCTCGAATTGTTTTTCACTTTAAGGGTCAAGTTAGTATTATCATATTTTTAGATTAAATTCAATGACCAAAATTTAAAGTTCAAATTTGAATCTTGACCATTGAATTTAATCCAATGGTTAACATTTCATGTTAAGGAACTTGAAGGAACAACCTTCCTCTTTAAGATAGTGTTTTATTTAATAATATATTTTTTTAATGGTGATCAAATTTTGACCTTTAAAAACATGGTAGCCTACAATTGCTTCATCGATATTTTGATCAATCCGGCAAGCTAAGGAAATGACATTCTTCAAAAAAGTTAGTAATCGAAAACATTGGCTTTACTTCCATTCATATCGGCTAACTATTTTTTAGTTATCTTTATTATCAAGTTGACAAGTTTCATATGTGATCGACATAAAATTACTATGTGTATATTGAAATCTTTGAAGCTACATCCACTATAGATCTTACGTGCGTTTTCATTTTACAAAACACTTAGTCGTTAAGAAGGATGTCATATAAATATAACAAAATAGTTATGTAATTTAGTTACTTTCTTGAGTAGCTATGTAATGTATGGACCAATGTTTTTTGGGCTTTGAGATGTAACGGGTGACCGACTGAACAAGTAACCGATTATCACTTAAATTTGGTGTTGTTGACTCATTAATATATAGGGGTAATGAGATACGAATGTAATAACCTATGACAAAATGGTTATGTGATGCAGTGATCACTTGGATGGTTATGTAATGTAAGAACCTTCATTTTTCGAGGCTACATTACATAATCATTTTATCATATATGGTTGCATTCATATATCATTAAATAAAAGCACGTGTGACATTACACATGACATAGCCAGTTACTTTTTGTAAGTTACCCCGCATTATACATGACATATCCCAAAAATAAAGGTTCTTACATTATATAGCCACTTGAGTAGGTTACTACATTACATAACCATTTTTTCATGGGATTAATCACTGGATGACCAACGGACTTTTCCTTTTGTACATGGTTGCCCAGTAAACATTTTTATTGACATTTATACCCAAAAACTTGTAAAATTTGTACATGGTTCAACAATTTTTGACCTGTTACCCTTAATAGCCGGTTAAATACATTTTTTAATAAAATTGTGAGGTGGAAATTACGTGAAAAAAAATTACAGAGTTTAATCACCAGATTACCAACGAATTTTTTCATTTGTACATGGTTGCCAAAAAACTTGTTAAATTTGTACATAGTTCACCAACTCATAACCTGTTTATCGATTATCCTCTTTTTAGGTGATGTGACACTTAGTTGATGATGTGGGCTAATAATAAGAAGATATGGATTCCAAATCACCAAAGCTGTATATATGAATCAAATGTTTGTTCCTTTTTCCCCAGTTGGCATGAACACTAAAATGAAATATGTCTTCTTCGTTTTCTAGTATCCCTAACAAGGGTGTGGGTGGGTGGGGGGGGGGGGGGATATGGTTTTTGTATATACATATCTTTGCTAATTCGAAATTCATATCATATTTTTAAATAGTCCACGTCATTGACAGATCACTTAAAAAGATATTAACCGGTAAACTGGTCCACAATTGGTGAACCATGTACAAATTTAACAAGTTTGTTGGGCAACCATGTACAAATGAAAAAGTTCGTTGATAATCTGGTAATTAAACTCTTTTATTTTTTTTCCACGTAATATCCACGTCACAATTTTATTAAAAAAATGCATTTAACCGACTATTAAGGGTAACAGGTCAAAAATTAGTGAACCATGTACAACTTTTACAAGTTTGTGGGGAATATATATCAATAAAAATGTTTACTGGGCAATCATGTACAAAAAGAAAAATTTATTGGTCATCTTATAATTAAACCATTTTTTCATAGATGGTTACATTAATATGTTATTATATGTCATTATGAATTGAAAAAAGAAAACAAGAAAAAGAAAAGTACTAAATCATGGACTTAAAGAACCTCAATTCTCCACTATGAAACTTTTGTTGGTTTCGCAAATAGATATAAATCTACTATAATTTATATTTCAATGTTTTTTTAAAAGATGATGAACACTTTTAAGTCCCACTTAGTATGTGGACTAAAAGGAATTAATCCAATCTCATAAATAAATGTTAATCTTGAAACTAATACGTGTGTTATGGTTTTACAGATGTGGCAAGGTTTGGGGTTAGAATAAGCATCATTTTCCTAAGAAATTGCATACTCAATTACTTAAAGAATTCCGAAGTTTCAAATTTTGTAAGAGATACGTATCTTGTAATGTAACAAACTTTGAATAAATGTCTATAGTAAGAAATAATTAAAGTTGTGTGTATTGTATATAAACAACTCGAAAATAATGTTTATTGTATGTAAGAAAATGTATTCAACCAATTAAAATCAGACAAGTGGCACCTCTATATGGTTGCCACGTATGTTTTCTTACATACAATAAACATTTTTTAAAGTTGTTTACATACAATACACAAAACTTTAGTTATTTCCTACTATAGACATTCATCCAAAGTTTGTTACATTCCAGGATATTTATCCCATTTTGTAAGGAATAAGTAAGAGTCAACTTCTCTTCATAAGTTTTAAAGTACATATTAATAGTATATATACTACTCTTTATATTCGTATGATATATGGATCGACTATATATATATATCTTTTTTTTATGTCCCTTTATATTTGTGGTCTTGTGCAACGGGTGTTTGGATTAGTACATGGAAGGTCATTCTTCTCACGTTTAATTAGGATATCCTTTTTAATTTTATTAGTTAATGTTATTTTACGTGTTTGTATTTCTTCTAGGCGAGTTAGTTCGAGCCCTTAGTTTTAGAGTGAAGTGAGTGTTTTTGTGTTGTATTGACTAGTTTCTTGCTAGTATTTTAAGTTAATAAAATCTTAATGCCGTTAAAATATATATATATTTTTTTCTTTTTGATCATGATTATTATATTTTTGGTTTTGTATTTTTTTAGAATGACGTGTTAGTTGGTTAATAATTCAAACCCTATCAGTGACATCCAAACGAACAGTATGCTAGGGTTGGAAAGCACCTCTGAAGACCAAGGGTGCTATCGCATGACCCACACACTTTCAAAGAGGTAAATGCCCAAAACCATAGAGAATTAAATTATTATATCATTATCAGTTAATGTATAGTTAAATTAGATTATCTTAATATATATTAAAACAGAAACTTTAATTACAAATTCAATTAATGTGAATCCTTTATTGAATTTCCATTTTTTTATCCACCCTTAGATCAACATGATAACATTATCTTTGACTCTACTTTTAGTCAAATACTCTTTTAGTCCTTCAACTACAGATTCAATGTTCCAACAATACATATATTAAATAATATTCTACTTATTCAACCATATCAAAATTAATATGTATAATTTTTTGGTTATCTTTTTTGATTTACATCGATCTCATATAACATATATCATCTATCTTTCTTTTAACTTATTTGAATTTCATATTTGATTTTTTATAAATCTTCTTATAGATTAATATTTAAAAAAAAAAACATTACACTTTCTTGATTTGTTATCAAATAGTGATTGTTTCAAAAATTATATCCTCTTTTAATTTCGTAATACTTCATTTTTTAACAAGTATAAGCAACTAAATCTAGAGCTTTTTTTATTTGTGTCAAGTATTAATATTATGATCTATCTTTCATTATAGTTTATTTTTCATAATTGATTTTATTACAAATAGATAATAACAATTATAGTCTAAATTAACCTTAAGTCAGAAGTATATACATATATATATATATATACATACTTGATGATATATGATCAAGGTTGAAAAATATGGTTATTATGGTTTATTGTGAATCATTTGAATGAGCTCAGCGGAGATATTTTAACAAATAGTTATAATCGTGATATATAGTATGTATGAGTATTGTACGATAGCTACACATTAGCAAAATAAAGAGTAAATATTTGCTCTTAGTTTATCATGGCAATTTAAATTGTGTTTGATAGAGTGGCTGACAGCAATGCATCCAAGGAATATTGGAGCATCCGGGTTAAAATTGTCTTACTTTGGAAGCAGTCGTATAAGTACAACCCAAAAATTAATAACTTCGCTATGGCTTCAGTAAAGGAGATTACACGCTTGTCTATCATAGGCACATAATCAACTTATACAAAGAAAATACTATTCGTGTATCCAATTATTTTGTGGATACCATGAATCCTTATAACTTTGTGACTATACGTAGTCAACTACTTCCCTATATGGGACCAACCTTTTTAGCTTTTAACTCAATGAATAAACGCGCATGTTGTACAAAATATAATCATTTGTGACACTATATAGATACTAAAATACACTTGCCTAGTGGGTGAGAAACCAGTGTCAAACTTAGTCTCTAAAATTATATTTATATTATGATTAGTTTATGGAAAAAACAACCGTTTAGTTGGGATTATTCTTAATTTATTTACTGTTGTTGTGTTAGTTTTTATAACTTTAAGTATTTTTTCTATATCATTGTGCTAACTTTTTATGTGTATATATAATTTTACGCAAGTTATAATCTAGTTGGATATGACATGTCAATGTATGTAAATGGAGTATTTATTGATTTAAGATATTATTAATTTAATCATAGATTTTTTTCAAGTGTATATAAACAATTTTATGATAATTATTATTAAATGATATTATTTTGATCTTTTTAGTTCCGGAAATAATTTGTAAATTAGATTCTATTTTACATTAATGGTTTTTTCACATATTTCAATGAAAAAAATCTGACAGAGACATTATCGTGAAGATTGTTAACAAAAAATGGAACATTATTACTGTAACACCCGTCGTTTAAAAATATGGATTGCCAAAAAACTTTCGCCTAACGGCGTCAAAAGAAAGCGAAAATAAACTTTAAAAGTCCAAACCAACAAAATCTGTTTGGTTCATTCATTAGTTGGTGTTACTAGCCATACCATCAAAATAGATTCAAATGGAAACCCATCGGTTGCCCAACATTAAACAACCGACATTATAGTAAGTACGAGTCATAAATATCTAAACATAAATCAACGTCTAATGCGAGCAACCACTATGGGTAAACTACAACCAGCTTCAAGGTCATCTACCCATGCCTCACAACTTCTCACATCTAGCTGCTCACTATTGTTGGACCTGAGGGCACAACACATTTTAAAAGAGTAAGTGTTAGCTAACGAATTAGCTAAGTAAGATAATACATAGTTTATAAAACGTTTATCCATTTAATACATTATATAAAAGTCATATTTCATCTTTAAGGCACATCTTTCATATAAGATGGATCATCCTAAATGTGCCTAGTCATCTTTGCATCTCACATATAACATTTGAACATCTTTGAAGTTGTGACATAAGTCAGACTTCACATATAACATATACCTCTTTGTATGTGTAACATAAGTCACACCCGGCTAGATGGACAAACCTTACGGCTATACATCATTGTCGTTAAAGAAAGACAAAGTCGATCCAACTGAGTATACCGTTTAACCTTTGCGCGTGTAGTGGTTAGTTACTCCACCCGGATACACTCAAACGTAACTATGCCACGGGGAGGTATCTAGATTCCCTCACCACGTGACCACGTACACACTAGCTCCGAAGAACTAGCATGGGTTAAGCTTAACACAAGACTTTACATATGCTCGAGACTTTTTTTATTATATTAGCTTAGGCTACACTTTCACCTAAACTAATCACGTGTATCCTTCGTTACTTTATATTAGATTAGGCTACACTTTCACCTAAGCCAATCACATATATCTTTCTTTACTTTAGGACCCTTAGTCGTGCACGTGTCATGGCAAACCTGTAGAAGTCTAGTTACTAGGTGTTCAAGCCATGCAATCAATCATAAGACATATAAACATCAACATATCGTCATCACATATTAACATCACATCGTCAAATCATAAAAAATCCGTATCAACATGTCACTCATATCATCATATTGTTATAACATAATAACATCGTATCATCATGTTATATTAGCATCATTTCATCTTAACATGAAAGCAACGGTTTATCATATCGTTTCATAATCATTTCGTCATATTATCGTAGTAATGCGTCATCATATCATCAATTGCATTATAGCATCATATCATTTTATTAACATAATATCTTATCATATCAATATCATGTCAATTTATGTCTACATCATACACTTTTCATGTCATCACATACTTTATTCCATCATATCAACATATCATAACAATACATATCATCTCATATCATTGGGGTAGCATTTTAGGCATCAATATTCATCTACATAGCCCATATCACCTCCCGTATAATCCCGAATACCCATAAGCAAACAAGATACCATTTGGGGAAGTTATTATATGAAAACTATGTTTTTGTTGAACCCTCAACGTGTCAAAGTAGTGTATCTTACCTTGGTACTGCTTACAATGAGTTATGTATGTCTTACAGTGCTTGCTAAGTGCTCCCAACAACCTAGAACAAGTATAAGATCAATACATGGTGGAAACGAGACTATAATGGAATTCTGGTCGTTTGTGCACCGCATAGACTTTGTGCGTCGCACAAACCAAAATCCCAAACATACTGACCTCATTTGTGCACCGCACCAAACCTCTGCGCTGCACAAGAGCCCCCTAAATTGTGAATTTGCCACAAAAGACATCTTTGTGCGCCACACAAAGTGTGTGCACCACACATTGAATCACCCGAATAACATGAAATCGATAAATGTTTAATCAATTAACCCAACCCAAACCCCATGGCCTGGATTGAATACTCATCTATGACTCATAAGATCAGATTTCAAAGAGGATTTACCTACAATACTTGTAGATGACTTAGGGGATTCAAGATCTAAACAAAACTTGATCAAAACGGCATGAAACAATAGAATCTTGAGGGAACTTGCTTGGAGAAGGAGAGAGGATCGGCTGGAGGGTTTCTCACGTATGATGGCAGATGTTTTGTGACAATTAGGGCTGCCTAATTGCCCTCTAATCCTTGGCCATCCCCTCCTAAACTTACACTAAGGACCCTCAACTTCAAAACTTAACTTTCTTAGCTTATCTTTCTACCGGGAGTCTCATCACACTAGCAAGCACTTAATTACTTAACGTTTCTTTGATTACTTTCATTAAACATCACATTTACATATTCATATTAAATACATAAGCATTTAATCATATAATCACATATAAGGCACATTTACTTAACGAACCTAACGTTAACTAGCGGAAGGTCAAATAGTCAAACACGAAAAGTTCGGGATGTTACAATTACTAATAAAATTATCATGTATCTATACTTTTATATCTATATACTTCTATATATATCTATATACTTCTATACTTTTAAAATTTGTCTAACCTTTCATTTTTATAATCTAAATGCCAAAACGTGTGTCAGTCAAAAATCGAACCTACGTTTTAGGGGGAAAACTAGCTAGGCAGAGATCATTTTCAATTTATTTTTTTTACGGTTAGAGATCCCCTCAAGTTATCCCAACTTGAGGGGTAAAGTTCGAGATATATTGGCCATTGGATTAAAATCAATGGTAAATATTCAAAAATTAACATTGAATTTTGATCATTGATTCAAATCCAATGGCCAAGATACTTCTAACTTTATCTCTCAAATTAAAATTAACTTGAGGAAATCTCCATCTTTTATTACTAACTTACATCAATAAAATCATTAAGACTATCTCCAATGCTAAGGACGCCCTTACAAATCCTTATAAATCCTTAAGATCCTATAATTTTATCTCCAACCATACAAACATCCTTACATATCCTTACATATCCTTTAACTCCATTAAAAACAAAAAATATAAGTAAGGACACCTAAGAGCATGCCCTTGGGTAAGGGCGTGCATAAAAAATCTTAAGTTTTGGACATGCTTCAACCGCAAAAGATATCTAAGGACACCTAAGAGCACCCAAGGACGCCCAAAAATATCCCCATTAAAAATAGTCTAATTACCTTGTCACAATATTTATATGTCACAATATTTATATTTATCGCGTCTATTGTCACCTCATCTTTCCTCTGTGACTCTTAAAGCATATGCATATGTGGTCCTATTTGGCTCTTTTGTATTCACACACAAATATATATGTATATTTCAACAATCAAGTCATAAAGTGCAATATTGTACTTGTGTGAATACTTGTGTTTGTGTTTGAATAAAACCTCCCAATAATTCAAATTTTCAAAAAGTTAATACCATGCCAGAAAGGGAACAATAACAAAGAAAATCAACTGCAACATTTCAATTCATGATCTTGTGATATTGTAGTCAAAAGACTCAGCCTAGCTCAATAATCTTCAAATAAATTAGAAAAGTATCCACCTAACTAGATAGCTCAATTGTCATAAATAGTGATCAAAGTTAGTGACAACCCATCTTTCAAGGATCACATGTCACATTGACACATAAAGTATAAGACTTGTGTTCTATATATTATCATTATCACTAGTTTATATATATAACATTACATATAAGATTTACCAAAGCATAAAATCATTAAGCTATACCTTTTTAATGGGTGGTTTATATAGCTCACATACAACAACATAATTAAGTACGTGGAATAAGTGCGAAGACTTGTGTTGCCATGTCAGTTTTTTTGTATGAACAATATAATAAGAATCGTACATATTTCACATTTGCAAATTGCACTACATTTTTTTGCTCGTGATAAAAATAAGACATATAGTACGCTATAAAATCTTATAAAATCCAATTTACAAAGGAACTTTTCATGTTTTCAGGTTTTCTTCAATAAAGAGGGACCTTTTATAAAAAGTGGTGCTTTTAATTGATAAAATGAATTTTATGTACAGAGTGAGAATAACATAACACGTGGCATTCTATTAATGTGACACGTGTATGAGCACTAGTCGTGTTTTAGTATAATAAATCCTACGTTCTCATTGGAGCACTACATTGTAACTTTTTTTTTTCTTTCTCAAAAATATAATTATACAGAAAAAGAATAATAAGAAAATGCAAGTTGTTCATGGATCAAATACGTGTCGAATAGTGGGTCGACCCAGGCCCATAAGGTGCTTATCCAGCCCAGTCATGAAGCATGGGTATTGTCGGGGGTTAAAGTGGGTGGGTATCTTCCCCTGTTTGTCTAAATCATCAAAGTTAATTAAACATTTTCTTTTACCTATCTTTTTAGAAATTAAATATTGTTAGAAAGAAAAAGAAAAAGAAACATAGCTGAAAGAGTATACTTTTTGTAATTATGATTATGATAGTTATATTACTACAAATATTGGCAACCTTTAGAACCATCTCCTAGGGCCAAGGCAACCTTTAAAACGAATTTTAAGACAACATAATGAGCGAGTAATATAATGTCTTCATAAAAAAATTTCAGGTTCTAACTTTCCTAGAATTATATATATCTATATATATATATGGCTAACATAGCCAAAAGAAAAAAATAACTTTGTCGTTTAATCTCAATCTTTTAAAATAAACTAAAAACTTAATCCTCACCATTGAAAATAAAAACTAATCTAAGCAACTTAGTAATTACCCTCAAGTTTTTGCTTATAAACATAAATGCTCCGTTAACATATGAAAGAAAGTTTGACTAATTGAAATGAAAATAATTAAATATTTTTGTCATGGAAAGTAAAGAAATCATCAATATTTTTTTTTTTTTTGAATAGCAAGAAATCATCAATATAATATGCAAAGCCGAAGTTATTTATAAAATATCTAAGTTATTATAGTTGAGTTATTTATTTCATTGGTGTATAGTATAATTTAAAAAAATAATAAAAAGGATACAATTTATCATAATTGAAGATAAGTTTTTAATAATAGGATAGTACGTCATTTTAAATAAAAAATTGAGCAAAAAAAAAATGTTAATCATTGTGTTTATTTGAACGTATTGTAAAAAAAAAACCATTTAGCTTATTATGTTTATTAAATTAAAATTCTTTTGAACAATTTTCGCCAAAATATTTCAACATTGACTTTATATTATTATGAAAAATCCATATAAATCTGAGTTTCGAGTTGCCAGGTTAAATAGATTGTTGGGTTGATTTCAGGTCAAACATGTTATATGTCATTTGGGTTATGGGTTGTGTTGGTAGGTTGATTTAAGTCAAATGGTTTGTGGGTTGTAAGTTGTCGAGTTAACGGGTCAAATGGTTGACGGGTTGACTTATAGATTATTTATAAATAATTAATCATAATTAAAAATATGGTTTTTAGATTAACATAGTATGCCATTCTAAAAGAATGAGCAATAGAAAATGCTAATCAATGTGTTTACGTTAACTTATTGTTAAAAAAAAAAAAATCTGTTTAGCTTATTATGTTTATCAAATGAAAAAACTCTCTTGAAGAAGTTTGCATTTTGAAAAGGATTTTCAGATATGATTTTTTTTTAATGAAAAATTCAAAAACTTGGATTAGCTGATTGTCTTGTCAAGTTTTATATTGACGGGTCAAATAAATTGGTGAGTTGATTTTTAAGTCAAACGGGTCATATAGGTTGTGGGTTGGTGGGTCGATTTTAGTTCAAATGGGTTGTGGGTTGTGAGAACTTATATATATAAGGTAACACTCCCGTGAAAACACTTTTAAAATAAGACGGTGAGAACAGTTAAAAACATCATTTTGATACATTAAAAGTTCATAAAACTAACATAGTGCATTACTAACTATTATTTATTTAAGTGTTTAACAACACATTGATCCGTCAAAATCGAAAAAATCACGTTTTTTGTTTTGTGCATCCATCTTGGATGCATATTCTCAAAATGATGCATCCAACAAAAAACGTGATTTTTTTTTATTTTAACGGATCAATATATTGTTAAACACTTAAATAATAATAATTATTTATGCACTATGTCAGTTTTATGGACTTTTAATGCATCAAGATGTAGTTTTTAAGTGTTCTCATTTATTCTCATTTTAATTTGGTTCTCGTTTGATAGCCACTCTATGAGAAATTATATATATATATGGCTACCATAGCCAAGAGAAAAAAATAATTTTGTCTTTTAATCTCAACCTTTTAAAATAAACTAATTAAGATCTTTTTATGTTTTCAATGTGTAATACATATATTAATTGTTTACCCGGTCACCGACCAGGTATTGATCTAGTTTTTGTAGATGACTTAGGAAACATTTAAAAAATAGCTACTTGATATTTTGCTTATCTAAACAAAACTTAGATAAAAAATTTACAGTTTTCATATAACTTAAACAAGTAAAATCACCTACGTAATATAAGAAATCTATAGCTTCTTCGTTCATATACCCCAAGTAAAAGGATAAACAGAGGAGGTATTTTCAGTTTAGCTAATTAGGCTTACTAAAAAGGCGAATTTGCATCTTCCTGGTAATGAGTTAAGTGACAGAGAGGAGGTCCGGTTCCATAGTGATTTTGGAACTTAAATTCCCAAGGACAAAGGAAGTGACTTTAGACTTTTGAATTCTCGGAACCTCCTTTGAAGTTTGAATTAAAAAACTTTAGAGGGTCTCACATGCGTCTCTCTTCGAACAACATATATTGTATTATTTTGTACCGGTGTAAGTCCCAAGTGGTGACTTCTACCCCTTGATGTTACGGAATTGATCAGTATAGTATCGATCTCTAGTAGCTTCAATGACATTGGCGAAGTGACATCATACAAAGTATGACCCTCTTCGATAATAGTCATTTTTGTATAGATACACAAAATCTAACCGGGATATCTTAAGATACCACATGAAAAAATAGTACACTTAACTATTGATGCCACTCATATTAGTTAAACTATATTCCAAAGACTACAAAAATACAACTAGATTATATATATGTACAGGGTGAGTCACTTATGAGTATTTTGCGATCTTTGTTAAAATATGTTTGGCTGAGTTGGGCTAGAATATTCTAGTTATATTTTGGCATGAGTTTTGATAAAATAAAATAAGTATTAAAGTAAAACAAATAAAACAATATGTTTTTTTTCACTGAAAATCATTATGTATCAATTGTTTCGTAAATTTTCGTGTATAAATTTACCCATGATCTAAGAATCGAAATCTTGTCCGATCTGTTTTACTTTAATATTTGTTTTACAATATATAACTCTTATACATGTTTTATTTAGACAAAAATTACTATATTCCTTTAGAAACCATTTTACAAACATATATGATATATCTCATCCATATAGATATTGTGTATTGTATCCTTATTGGAAGGGTGTGTTTGGTAGAAGGGTTTTGAAGTATGATATGAAATAATATAATATAGAACAATGCAAAAGCTAGAAAAACGTAAATATAAAAACATAGAAATATAACGTGGTTATGTCCGGGATGTGATCAGTTTAACCCATGGGCCATGGGTAAAAATGGTATTCAACTTTATTACGATGACACCAAGAACATTTTCTGGCTGTTGGTTAGTTACATTACGGTTACACAATGACATGAGATCTACATATATATAGTAGAAAAAAACTTAATCTATAAGAAACTTTCTATAAAAAGCCTCCTCCCCGAGTGCTACTACTCACTCAGCAAAAATATGAACTCCCACCTAAATTCCAATCATTTTCCAATATATCAACTCATTATCCAACATTATTATTTTTTTTCATTTTACGCCGGAGGCAAAATTATAAATTCCGATAAAGACCCAAAACCATTAAAGGTGTATGGGGCCTTTTGTGATTTCTACTTGGATGTCGCTACTCACTGATAGATCAGGGTCCGGTTAATACAATCGACTACTGTGGTTTGAGAAGACCCTTATTTTTAATGACAGAAAACATGTCTTATTTAACACTTGCTATAAAAAATGCATGATTATTGTTTTACTCTTTTTTGAGTGATGCCACCTCAATGATCATTAGATAAATCATTAAAAACCGTCAATAAGAATAATATTAACAAACTATTTATTCCGTCGCTTTATTAAGATACCTAGTTATAAATCGCAAAAAATATAAAAGCTAATACGAATGGCGAATTTTTCAAATCTAAATATTCGATAAGATCGACATAGTATGTTACACACTTACACCTATTATAATGGAAAATGAAAATCATGGAATGAGGCAATTTGAAATAGAGATGCGAAATGGGAAGTGAGTTGTGCAAGTAGCTGGATATGCAAAGAACAGAAATACATAAAATTTGTTAGAAGTCGATATTTTGATTAACTATTTCACGTGCTTTTGACATACTAAAACAATTATAATTATGTGGTCTATGATATCTATACTCATATATAAAACATTGTCCTAATCTATCCAGAAAATTTAAGACTTTTAGGTTTTAAGTTAAGCTATGATCTTGACCATTCATTTTTAGCATGATTGATGTTGTAAAGAATAATATGGGCATTTAACACACTTCTAAATTATGCCAAATGGTTCTTCACATTTAATCTATTCATATCTTTGGTCCCCTTTAAGATTTCCTAAAAAATAATAATAATAATAATAAAATAGAGTGAATAAAGACAATATGCTCCCTTCATATTTTTTTTCTCTCTTCATTTTTCTTTATCTCAATAGATTTCAAGAATTCTCCAAAATTATTAAAATTATCGGAGTTAATCACTCATATCAAACTTTAAGTCAAAAACATGGGTAAAAGTAGAAATCATCTATGAATCTGGCAAAACACTTTTGATTCGATTTTTAACTTAACACACCTAGATTCCGATAAACGATAGATATATTGTTGGAAAAAAATCAACAATACTTACAATAAATTATGTAGATTGAGTTAAAAATAAAACCTTTTAACTATAAGTTAATTAGGTACGTTTTTATGACCTAGTTTTGATACTACAATCATTTTAAGGTTTTTTTTTTTTTTTTGTTTTTTATTAAAAGTTTAATTTTAACTTTTGAAATAAAAACCATTTTAACCATTTAAATTTTTTTGCATAGTTTTTTTTTTTAATAGTTTAGTTTACTTACCGTTTTTGTTGTTTCATTTTTATTCCACATGGTAAAAATCATAAAGTTTAGCTGAGTTAATGGATTTACCCATTGAACATTCAAGTTGAACTAGGGCTGACAATATCCAATTAGAGTTGACAAAATTCCACTAAGTCGAAATAGCAGAGCGTTAGAACCGTAATAATTACTGACTATATCCATTTAGCGAAGTACAAAAGATCAATTAAAACAGCGATGAAATCTGAAGTAGTTTCCACTTGTCCTACTCCAACTCTCCAAGGACATCATTCTGGTTCAAGATGAAAACATGTTGTAAGACTAAGAGGAGTGGTGTACCTTTCGAGAAGGAAATTGCGACATGTGATGTAATACCTCAAGATGCTACCACAAATAAGGAGTGGGTTAACTTTCATGTGTATTAACCAACTGGGTTGGATCAGTGGTTGGAGCTTATGTCTCTGGAAACAGAGGTCATGGGTTCGATCCTCATGCCCAGCAAGGCTGGAGGTCCTTTTCTACCTATGGTAGAACCTGGAAGCAGCCTCTCTACCTTTGGTAGGGGTAAGGCTGTCTACATATCAACTTCCCCTATACACCGTCGAAGACGGTATTGGGACCCAAAACCCGTAGAAAATGACATTGGGAGATACTTTACTTTGTAACTTTCATGTGTATTGGGAATTTGGTATATGTGACATAAGACAATGTATAATTGGTTGTATATATTAAAAGTTGGAAAAAAAAAGGGAAAAACCCATAAACGGCTTGTGTAAAACGCTCAGAAACAAAACACTTCTCAAGTCGCCCATAAGTGGTAGTGTTGAGGACAACCTGCAGTGACCAAAGGAGAAGACGCCTCCATGTTACACTCCATTCCCTTCAGACTAAGTGAACGGATCAATGGGATTTCCATGTCATCAGCTACAATTCCTTAAGGCACTACATATAGATATAAACCATGTCTATTTGAAAAGTATAAAATTAACTTTAAATAGTTTCATAAGATGTATGTTTAGTATAGAAACTTAATTAAACCTTAAATTTGTGACTTTAGCTTTCATTTTCTTTCAAACCGTAAATGTGACTTTAACAATAAAACGTAGAATTTGAACTCGGGACTTTTGGAAAGACAAAAGTCTGACGCTCTCACCCACTCCTTAATTAAGTCACTAGATCAAGAGCTCATTTTCTTTTCTTTTATACAGTACATTTTTTAAAAAAAATATTCACCTTGATCCACGTAAAAAAAATAAGCGTACACTTATTATAAGATCAACGAAGAAAGTAGTGTTCTTTATCCTGTTTATAGATATAAATACCAATATGATGATTTTGAAGGGTTGGTTGGCCACGCATGAGGTCTTTCGAAGGGAATATAGGAACAGTCCTTTGATTCTTGGGCAGCTTTACAACGTGCGTCCAGATCCATAGACAATTTTGGTAACTAAAGTTCCGTCCATTCTGTCCATTTTTGGTAACACCATTTTCATTTTAATATTCTAAAGTTCCATCCTTTTGACCTTTTCGATCTCTTGTTTCAAAAGCGAATGGGCAACATCTCGATCAATGCCTTACCTTTGTCCCTTCAACAAATACGTATGTTATGTGCATATATACTCCGTATATATTATACACAACACATCTGAGAACTCTTTTTGAGTAATAAAAGATATAATTAATTATATGCGAAAAAGTACCTTTACTACAATGAGGAGATTCCAAACTAAAAACACGCTTATCAAAGTCCATTAATTTGGTGTCTATCGCTGGCTGTCCCGTATGGGAGTTGTTAAGCCTCACTCAAGGGACTTTCCTCCTCATGATGATAACCCTGAGGGTATTTCTTGACGGTGATATATAACGAATGTAGCGTGTGGACCGTGGAGTACGGATATATTTGAATTTATCCAATAAATCAACTAATTTGTCCCTCTCTTAAGCTTTTAGATTTATCCAGAAATAAGGGTCTCTTTTAGAGCTCTGAACTATGACGTGCAAGTTTGAGGTTGATTTTCCACTTCCGTTTATTTCTTTCTTTGATATGAGTGTGTCGGTGATTGCGTTGATTCTAGAACTTGTCTTAGTTGATCGTCCCGTAGTTTGCTAGATGATAAAGAGGTAAATTTAGGATTAAACCCGTTTTCTTTATTTATTCACCCTTTGTTATGTTTATCATTGTTAAATCATATTCGTATGCATGTGTTTTAGTAGATAATCACGTTGGTTAGTGAATATCCTTTTTTAGACCCTTGTTGCACTCATTTTTAGTGCAAGATACACTTAGAAAACATGTTGAGCCTAACCTTTTCGTTTGTGTTTAAATCCACTTAAAAATTTAACCTTTCCTCACTATACCGATAGTCGAAATCCTTGGTTGGTCATTAGTTGCCTATACTAGTTGGATGATTTGGGGTTGTCTTGGTTGTGTCGGGTTGGTATATTTCTGTCTGTTGGGGGTAGATTAATTTCGTCATGCTTATGGAGAAGTCTAGATTGTTTAATTAGTATGAGTAGTGATTTGACACTGTACTTCAAATTTGTAAAAAAGGGGTACCAATTAGACATGGTAAAAGTAGTTCATTAAAAAAGAGAAGAATAAAAAGAATTGAAAAACAGAAAAATATAAAAAAAAAAGAAGAAAAACGAACTTGGGCTGTCAGTTGGTATTTCCCTCATTTTTGTCAAATCAAGTTAAGCTGGTTAGTTAGTTAGACCAATATTTGTTTTATTGTTAAATCTTTTGGGTATATGAGTTGGTACATAAGCTTAAACCAACAAAAGTGTTATTTGATTGATTATATTCTTCATTTAAAAGTTGGCATGTTCGTTTAAGCCAATTTGGTTAGATTTGGTGGCTAGAAGTCGTTTGAAGGTAATACACCACAATGGTGTCGGTTTTTATCGTTCTATTGGGGAGTAGTGTCGGGATAACGTCTTTTGGGTTGTGGTTAGATGACAACTAGTGATATGGGTTGTGTTGGATTAGACTATAATGTAAAACTTGTTGTGTTATTTCCTTTTAACACCAATTATATCCCTAAATTTCCATACACATTGTTAATGACCTTTGTAAGCCTTTAAATTTGTATGTTACAACCGCTTTATTACCTCTTTTGATAGACGTTATATGGTGCTAGCGCCATGGCGACATAGGACGATTTTATTACAAGCCTATGGTTAAAATATATGCATCACAACTAGGCTTCGAGTGATTGATACAATATTTCAACCCCAATAGTTTGTTAGTTGAAGAAAGTTAGTTGAGAGTTCTTCTTTCATTTGATTAAAGTGCTTAGTCGTGTTTTCAAGGCTTGTAGATCATTCAAATATTGTCAAACATTTCGATTTTTCATTTAAGATTAAAACTGCTTATCTATTCTTATGGTTTTGCTTCTTTTTGGATTATTGTCATGTTTTGCAATTAAGAACCAAGGGAATGATTGTTTTGAAATCTGAATTTGCTTGAGGACAAGCAAAGCTTAAGTATGGGGGAATTTGATATGTCCATTTATATATACATTCCCATATCGTTTCTAAGTCGTTTTAAGCTTAATTATGTGCAAATTACATGTATATTCGATGCTTTGATGGTATTGTTAGTGGTTGCAGGCTTAGAACAGGTGAAATGGTTAAAAACAACTTTCGGATGACTAAAAGATGCATTAGGATGGTTCATGGACGCGTACGAGTGAAGACGGAATGAAAACTACAAGTTTTGGCTGAAAACAGAGCAGGTGCGTCGCACCTGGAAGGTTGGTGCGGAGCATTTTTTGATCAGAAAGTTAGAAGATGTGAGAAAACAGGGAGGTGCGTCGCACCAGCCCTGTGGTGCGTCGCATATCGGGCAGAGGAATTTTTGGAAACAAGGCCAGGTGCGCCGCGCCTAAATGTTTGCACTCAAACGGTAAGTGACGAGTAGTAATTGCATTACTAGTGCAATTCCTAATAAGTATGGGACCTACGTATGACACTTGATTCATCAAGTGATCCTTTGTAGTCATGTTTTGTCCCATCTTTTGTCACGGGTCAAGGTCTCACCGCTTAACTCGCTTTAAGTCGTCCAACTAAGAACACGCAAATTGTCCACCATTCTGTACCAGTGAATGGGTTTTGCCACGTAACTGCCATTTCACCACTGTGTACCAGTGAGTAAAACAACAGCTACATGTGTCCTTGACAAATTGGATGACAAATGACTTAAGTTTATTAGGTCATTCAATTTGATGTATGATCAAAAAGTTATGTTTTGAAGATTCATGCATATCTTCTAAACATAATATGTTTATAAAACTCATTTTTATTGCCTTTAAATACAAAAGAGCTCGCTAGCTCCATTTGAACTCACAAAGAAGTGCAAGGGCAAAGCTTTGCAATCGACGCAATTAAAAACCCGCCCTTTTAGAAGGCTAACGCACTCCGACTTATACCTCTCTTAGAGTTCATTCAAATGGGTGAGCCGGTGTATCTTTTGATTTTAGGGCACCAATTTTATAAACAAAATCATTATTTCGATATTAATTAGTCAAGTTTATATTTTCTCAAAACTATTTTTGCATCACAATTTATATCTCAATAAATATGCAAAACAATAAACTCACTAATCTATTAACTATTAATCATGCAACGAATTATGGAAGGTCACCTAAACATGTCACTATGGTTTAATTATATCTAAGTCGGCTCCCCCTTCAAAGAAGAGGACCACGTGCATCAAGTTGCCTTGATTGTGTAAGCCTTAAACATATATAAAACAATCAATTATCACATAAGCACATAGTTGCTCACTGGAAATTTCCAGTAGCTTCACGACCTGTTTAGACCTATTTTTGGTCCGATTCAGACTTCGACAAGAACTACAAAGTTTTAGCCCTATGTGTTGAGCATCTACAGTTCAAAGTACGACCTCTAAATCGTTACAGATTAAAAGATATGAATTTTTTTAGTGAACTGTCGCAAAGCAGAAAAATCACACGAAAAATTCACATAGTCACACAATTAATTATTCAATTATCTAGCATAATTAACCCTAATGATCAAGATTTCATATCAATATATCTAAGTAAGAATCATGAATAATTTACATGAAAATTTCATGATTTTTACTTCTTTTTAATAATTTAAAAATAAAGGTACACCATATAAACATGCAATTTATCACATAAACATGTTAATTTAATCAAAACTTGGATTAGAAACCCTAAAAAACAAAAAAAACAAAATATTTTCTGGAAATTTTCGATCCATATATATATATATATTAAATAATACCTTTTTCTTATTTAAATAATGTAATTAAATTACAAAATCAATTTAAATATATATATATATATATCCGAAAATTTAAAGATCAAAACCCCCCTTCAAGTTTTGATTTAATTGGTAATCAAGAAACATACATAGTAGGCTCGTGATACCACTGTGGGTTATATAACTATTTATCAAATCAAATCACAAAGCACGCAGCGGAAGATAAATCTATGTAGTTAATTAATTAACCAAGAAAGAAAACGTGTACCTTAAATTGAAGAGAATAAAGTAAGAAACTTTATAATAAGGTTTAAAATAAAACCTCTCTACGATCGCACACACAACGTTAGAATCTATGTATGCTAGTACTTGATCACGAACCGAACAACCCTTTGTTAATACCCTTTTATTCGAACTAACCAAAAACCCATTTGTTTGGTAGAAATGGCCGAAGCCAAGAGAGAGGGGGAGAAGGAGAGATTTTTAGGGTTTTAGAAAACCTTAAGGTTTGTGTGTTAAAAATCAATTAGGTTAGCCCTCCTTATATAGGAGTAGAGGGTTTCCTAATTGTTTTCTAATTATAATTCTCTCCTTCGTTAAGTCCGTTAATTAAGTACCATTAACTATTAACCTTTTAACGGACAATCGTTAGTTGTTCGTGATCCAATTAATTAATAAATTACATTTAATATATCAATTAATTATAGTTACATTCGTGTTGAACGTGTGACCCCGTAGGCTTAAATACTTTTCGGACATACGTTCATTTTACGTGATCATATTCTAACAACATCAACGTCACATTAATTAGACATCGACTAATCAATAACTAATCTTTTAAAACATCCCTAATGTGAGGAGTAGTCCTTGACCCATCATTTATATATACCACTATTCCCTACACACACCCAAGACAAGTCCTTCCGTCCCCCCATAGACGAGTAAACCAAGGCAAGTCAAGAACGGGTCACATCTAATAGTGTTAATAGTGTTGACTCATCTTCGATTGTCGGATGAGTGGAGGACGAGTCAAGGATGAATGCGTTGTGAGGTGCATCTTTAGCAGTTGTGCAAATTTAATGGAGATTTGATATAGGGTTTATATTTTACCGGAAAAAACACTCATGTAATTATATATCTACACTTTTTCTTTTATTATTCAACTAGTCCTAATGTCCGTACGATGTACGGTAGCTATATAAATTATATTATAAAGAAATTCGAAAATACCACATACATGATTCGCGAGTATAAAATAAATTGTGTTTAACGATGATCGAAACCAAATTATAATAAACAGTAATGATAAATGTAATATATGTTTAGTTAGTTTTTTGGATTTACGTTATATTTATACAATCACATCAAGTTCGGAACTTATAAGCATAGTGGATGATGACAAATAATCTAGTGATTTCGGATTGTAAACTCAAATTTTGAAGTATTCATATTAATAACTTATTATAAGTAATATAAGTAACAAGAGTTGAAAAAAAAGAGACAATTTTACAAATTTAATATATATTATAAGACAATTAAACTAATAGCTTATTAACCAATCAAATCGCTCGATTTCATTAAATTGTCTCTCGCTTATGTCATCATTTAGATAAATTATAAATTAAAAATCCTAATAATCATTATCCAAATATATTATTATATTACTATTTATAATAATAATTTGTAGAAAAAAGTCTCATTAATTTGTACTTTTTTGTTTTCCATCAATAATTTACACTTCTTACCCCTAAATACTTAATTTATATTTATTTTTAGCCATTAATTTGAGAGAATTTTACAAAATTTATAATCATTAAATTAATTATTTCAAAACTTAATGACTTATTAACTAATCAAATCGCTTAATTGACTCCCGCTTATGTCATCATTTAATTTAATTATAAATTAAAAAATTCTAATAATCATTATCCAATATTTAACTCCATTTAAGAAGCATTTTATCTCTCAATAAAAAAGGTACATAATTTTCTTCTTTTTTATATATTAGTTTTGCGGCTTAATGTTTGAAGTTAAAGTTGTCATTCAAATCAAGAGTCATAATTGTTATTAAATAATATGAAAACAATCCTAATTGTTATTTAATTATCATAGAACAGTTGATTGAAAATCAACCAATTCGTCTTATGACCCTGCATCATGATTAAATACATATGCTTGATGTCAAGTAGAGGATCACAAATATGTTTATATTTTTCTTAATTATCTTTCATAATAATATCACATTATGAGTAAAATGGTTTCAAAAAAATCTATAATAGATAAACTATTATAACATGTTTCTTGTGGAATGACTACGACAAAGAATTCCATTAATATGTATCAACTAATAATGACAGTGACGAACATGTGATTATTATACTACAACTTGCAAAGTATAACACTTGGAATCGTATATTTTCAAATTTATAAGCTTTAATGACTTAAATGTATGAAGATCTAATATTGATAATATCGTAAATCCCGTGTCCAGTGTTGGACACGGATCTAAAATCTAGTTAAGGATTATACCACTTGTCATTTCAAAAATATTTCAATATTGCTATTTTAGTTTATTGGTAGATTATCCTACTTTAAATAATAACTTTATTAATTCATAAATATCCTAGTTTAAATACAGCTACACTAGATTAAAATTAAAAATTTATTAAATAGATTATTTTTAATGAATATAATTAATAAGATACTTGTTCACATATTGATTAAAGGAAATTATAATCTTGTTTCAGTTGATTATTTTGAGTCTTATAAAATAGTTAAAATGAAGTAAAAGTATATATATATATATATATATATATACGAATGACTTAGCTTGATTGTCGCGTTGTTAATAATTGTTGATGATAATATGAATGCGAATACTAAAAATAAAAACACCTCAAACGTAAACTATCTTATATACTATTAAGGTAATTGTATAAAATAAACTTCAGAATTTTAGTTAAATATGGATTCCAACAAATAGATATATACGAAGTAATCACTATAATCACTATTATTTATTTATTTTAGATAAAGTGGTTTATTTAAATTAAAGTTCTAAAACTAAAAATGACACATGTCGCTTAAAGAATGCGCCACATGTCGTTTTAAAAAAGTATCAATCCTGTTTTAGTATATTGGTATATGTTTTAGTACATTGGTAGATATATCAACTTTTGAACATAACTTATCAAAAGTAGAATCAAAATTTTTCATATTTTAAAAGAACATCAATCAAAAGTTTTTATAACTATAGTAAAGAAAACTTAAACTAATTCTCTAACTTGCGGAGACTATCTTTTTCCTTCTTTTACCTTTAGAGGTTCATCTATATAGAATTATAGATTGCTTCTTTTAAGTCACTATGGACTATGGAGAAATAATGTTATCACAAACTAATTGCCTAATCCTGATTGACTACACCAAATACAACTCAAATAAGTAAGAACAACTCAAATAGGTGGCCTTTTATCAACAAGTAAAAAGATTCTCCATAATCTACTCTTTTAACTATTAAACTAATAACCAAACTCAAGTGCAATCTTGATTTGTAAAGGTAGAAGATCGATTTTTATAACAATTTATTTCTTTACAAATTAATATAGTTATCATTAATTCTTAGAACAAGTTTATTTCGATATAAGAAATGATGATACATCATAAACAAACTATTGTGAAACTATAAGTTTTTGTTTGAGTGTATCAAATTTTAAAGAATAATTCTTTAATTTAGTCAATGAGCAAACCTCAATGAACGACTAAAGGGGATTGAGAGTACATGCTCTTGTTCACGACTACGTCTTTAATGCTTGTGAACAGATTACATTTATTTTGGTTTTCAATAATGTTCCTAAATAGGTACTTGGTATTGACAGATGACACAAATATATAGTCCTATATTGTTTGACCACAAGACTAGCTAGAAAATTTGAATTTTATTTACTAAATGCTGTAACGGCTGAAGTAGTATTGTACGAGTATTTCATAGTTTAGAAACTAATTTATTACATTACAATTGTGGCCGTACGTGTACGTGTATTTTCTTATTAATATTTGTTTTTAACGTTTGAAGATGATATTTTTAATATGAACTCTAGAGAGAGGCTAGAAACGTATACGTGTATTTATAGTTTGGCTACATGAGTATAATGCCCAAGAATTTATAGTTTTCCTTGAACAACAATTTCAATTTTCGTGTTTAAATTAGTTGGAATAAAGCTAGTATACATATGAATATAACTTGACTAAACCGAAAAAACGTCAGATACAAAAAGTTGTGCGTGAATACAGGAGAGCACATATACTCTATGTGCGCCTCCATGTTGGGGGAGCACGGATGCTCGGTGAGTGTATGTCCTTTCCTGCACTTCAGACCAATTTAATGATTATTTTAAGCTATTTTTTCTTGGACAAATCTAGATATATTCTATTGTTATGAAGCCTTTCGAGTCTACTTTGTAACCCAACTAGCTAATAAACCCGGGTTTAACCCGGGCCGCTTAATTAAAAAGTTAAAACGAACAAATATATAGACTTATGTATGTAATTTAGGATAGTTTTATGTATATCTGGTTGAACCCTATTTGTTTCTTTGATTTGCTGGGAGGGGGTTTAGGGGAGTTCTTCCACATACCGCTCGTAATTGTTGGATTCTTGCTTGGTTGTATGCACATGGACATGTTTAATAGGTTTAAATGCCCTTTTTACTATGTATTGTCCATTTTACGCTAAAGTGTAATGTGGTGTCTGCTATTCTTCTCTAATTGTAATGTAGTCAGATGATATTTGACCGACATGTATGGTTACTAAAATTTTTACACTCTCTATCTTTTGCCTCTTTTTGGCCAGAAATCCTTTTGGAAGCAACCTCTGTACCTTCATGTAGGGGTAAGGTTGTCTACATTCTACCTCCCCCAAACTCGGCTTTTGTCGGATTAGGTATCGTTGTTGTTGTTGTATGTAATTTGTTGTCAATATATTACGAGTATATTGTTTGATATGGAGATAACAATATACTTATAAAGATAAAAATTAATATATAAACTGATTAGGGTGATGAAAAAGTAAAAAGTAACTAACATAAATCAATGGTAGATATAAAATTAAAATTAAAAAACTTAAGAAAAAGAATTTATAGAAAATAAAGAGCTTAAAGAGTTTTTGAAAATAAAAAAAACAATTATGACATCATAAATTTTTAGAAAATAGCTTAACAAAAAATGTTAGCATACCACATAAGGAAAAAGGTTCTAGAAATAATTCTCTTTTATTAATATAAGAGAAGAGATGATTTATTTCCATATAATTTAAGTATTTAACCATTTAAACTTAAAAACCGTAAAGTAGACCCGAGAGTCTTTTGTAAATTTTTCCCAAAACAATTAGAAAATGCATTTGAATGCTCAAAACTCAAATCCAAGTAACCTAAAAGTACATATTTTATTGGTCAAATATTAAGAACATAATGAACCAATTAGACTCGACTTTCTCAAATTAAGCAAACGGGCCAAATGATTATATGATACGTCCTAACGTCCATTACAACTGAAAGTCAATAACATATATACCAAATGGATTCACATCCATACCAAAATTTGAAAAGATGTTTCAAATTAACCATTACAAGTAGAATCAACTTAACAGCGTATGACACATTTGACCTAGCAAAATGGACAAATTTGAGAAGACAAGTCTTTTGGGATTATCTAAACCTCAATTCCGTTATTTTTAAGTGATATCCTACAACACAAATTAGCCAACCACAACAATCATTGCTTTACACAGTTGTACACTGTGCAGTATAATATATACATATGTTATGGATGACTAATTTTTGTTGTGGGAATATCACTTCCCCTTATTTTTATTATATTCTACCTCAAAAGAACTTCAAAAAATCCACTATTTCTATTTGCAGGTTCGTCTATGAAACATAAAACAACTCAATAAATGATTGTTTAGTAGGTACATGATATATATATAGGGAAAAGGGAATATAAGGTTGTTTGTCATCCAAGCTTAGATGTAGAACCCCTCACATACTAATATTATATTATTTCTTGTTTAATGAATAAATGCTTGAGCCCTATAATATTTATGGTTTAAAAAAATTAGTATGTGAGTGTTTCACACCTAATCTTAGATACCTGACAGTCTTATATTACCATGCATCCCCATATATATATACATACATACATATATATATATATATACAAAAGTTATTTTGAGAACTCAATAAAAGACAAGAACTCTTAAGAACCTTTTAAAACTAATCACAACCATTAAAACTTTTGATCAATGACATAGATTAATTATGGTATTTTGTAATTAATTAAAGATTTAATTTCCATTAAATAATATAAAAGGGTAATTTGGTCACACAATCTAAAACAATTTCCCTATTTATTTTTTTTTCTTTCAAACGGTCCCTATTTATCTTATACACTAATATAGTGTTCCATCTCCAAACTAAAAAAGGAAAAAAAAAAAAAAACCGCCGCCTCTGACTTCTTAATCGAATTCACCAATTCTATTTGAGTTGTTTTACCAGAAGTTTCACTCCATTTCTTGATGTTCATTATAAAATTATTGTGGTGATTATCAAAGCAATTCGTAGTCAATGCTTTTATATGTCTACATCTATGCATGTTACTCACGCACTTCAATTTTGTGTTTGTTTTAATTATTTAGTCAGATGCGAGTAATTTTATTTATTAATAATATTTGTTATGATAACATTGTTTTAACTGTATAGTGTGTCTTTTATAACATATGATTTAGATATATTTTTATATTTTTGAATCAGAATGTTGAAGAAGGCAATGGATATATTATGAATAGAAGCGGAGATGATAAAGATGATATAATCAAGTCTATAGATATTTGTAATTAAACAATAGAATTACAACGATTTGTATTTTTTTTTAAGAGCATATCTATGGAACTATTTTATATATGAATGTTTAATGTGAACAATCATCTGAGCATATGTATGCAATTATATGAGCATATGTATGTAAGTGTATTACAAATAAATATTTTAAAAAATTAGTTGGTGATCACATGTGCATGAATGGTGCTATGAGCACATGTGTACTTGTATATTGTATACAATATTTCATAAAATTAGTTGGTGATCACATATGCATGAACCACCATATTTGTGATTGTATGTGCACGACCATATTTGTGATCACATGTGCATGAATAACCATATTTATTTTATTATTATTATTTTTAATTTAATTATATATA
Organism: Erigeron canadensis; assembly: GCF_010389155.1. NCBI lineage: Eukaryota > Viridiplantae > Streptophyta > Magnoliopsida > Asterales > Asteraceae > Erigeron > Erigeron canadensis. The sequence goes on along the minus strand of NC_057765.1, from coordinate 1,156,528 downwards.
TATATATATATATAATAGGGGTTTTGAAAAAAGGTTAGTTTAAGGAGAGAAGTGAAAAGTTATTGATCTTAATTTTTTTTCAGCTTTTTTTTTTTTTCATTTTTAAATTTGTTTTATATCTTTTAACAAAAAACTATTCGTAAAAAGTTAAATTAGAAAATACCTTAAACATGTGTAAGTTGTACAAACTTACTTGTAAGAAGGTGTTTTTTTTAAAAAAACTTTTATAATTTTTTAAATGGTTATACTAAATAAAAAAATGAAAAATGAAAAATAAAGAGAAAAAGTTAAAAATCACATTATTCTCTCTTTTATTTCCTTAAGGCACAATCTTGTTTGATTTTAATGTCTCACCCACACACACATATTAATGAAAAAACAACAATATAATTTACTCTTATTTATATGATGTCTAGGTTTTTCAGTACTATCAAAAAATCCTTTTATGAACGACTAAATATTAGCAGTGGTGGGATTAATTTGAACTCCACACGTACAAGTTTTGGTTTTCATTGAAACATCAGATGTATAAATATAATTACAAACTTAATACAGTTATTGTCCATAAATGTTTAAACTTGCATTCCATTGTCAATACATGGAATAGATATCTCACGGATATAAAATAGCTATATACAACCTTAAAATTTAGAAAAAATACATTTTTTATATGAATAAAACATTTTTTAGTGCATATTAACTATAATTATTAAGTATTTAGCTTTATTCTAAACTTTATCTATAATCTATATCTATATATATATAAAAGTTGTATGATGGTGGTCGAAAAATTAGCGCATTTTTTATGTTTTGTCTATGTGTACTTAATAGATTCAATTAGTTTTCTTTAGGATAATTAATATCTTATTTATTTATTAATGAATTTATATATACATGTATTTATGTATATGAATGAGGTAATTAGATAGCAATTATCATCATGCATCATGAATGGGAAATCTTATTTATTGTATATTTATATATATAAAAACTATAAGTAATGCATGTTTATGAGGTGGTAAATGTATTGTTTTTATTGGTTTATTATGATTTATACGAATATAAGGGTGGGGGGAGAGCTTGCCCACTCCTCCCCTCCCCTCCCCTCCCTGATTTTTCTTCTCCTCCCCTCCCCTCCCCTCCCTTAATGCTAGGAGCATCTTGCCATCCCTCCCCTCCCTTCCCATCCTTTTCTATTTAATTTCATTTCTATTTATTTTTATTCAAATAATAATAATAAAAATAATAATAGTTTATTAAAAAAATTAAACAAAACAAAAAAGAAAAACTTTTAGCTAATTTAATAAATAGCTTAATACTCCAGGGTATAAAATGTAAATATGTATAAAATCTTATCCTTTTGAACCTTTGGCCGTCTTCTCTTTCACACCTGCAACTATATATATATACACACTATATATATGTGTGTGTGATTGGTGTGTGTTCAAAGAAAAAAAAAAGAAACAGAGAGTGCAGCAACAAAAGAAAGAAGAAAGAAAGAAAAGAAAGAAGAAGGAAAAAAGAGAGAGAGAGCTGGGTCCACACTTTTTTTTTTGTAACGGTCGACTACATAGGCGGGGAATCCGGCACCACGCTCCCCACTTCGCTCCCTTCCCCATTGGTACCGGGGGGTCGGTGCGGTGTGCCATCCGGTACCGGTCCCCTCCCCACCCGACTCCGTCCACCCTAAGATGATATATATGTATGGTCGTGATGTATGTTACTTATGCCCGATTGTTTTCCTTGGTTTAATGGGCTCATTGATTAACAACTCATTGTAACTATTGTAGGAGGTTATCGGATAGTCATTGGTAGGGATTCAAAGATGTGCATATATAGACAATGGTGGTATAACAAAAGTTAGTCTCATCTGCTTCATAATTTAGCTTTTAATAGTTTTTTCTATCCATCGATAATGGCAAAGAAATTGCAGCTTCAACCAAAGGAAGGGAACAAAGTTCAGCCCCTGTTTCTGGACGAGCTTTAAGAACGATCGGTTGGTCCATTGATAGTAATGGTGTCAAGAAAATGGGACGTCATTAATTCAAGAGGCAAGTACATGAGTACCGATTTTACCGACCCTGACGAGAAGGTGAAGTAATTCTTCTGTTGTGGTAGTCATATTTGTTATCAAGATTTTCAGTGTGTTGACAATTGCATACTTGCATGGTAACTTGATGCATTGTTTTGCCCAACACAACAAGTCTCATAAATTTATTGATAGGCTGCAAGAGGGTTGTTTATTCACCTTACGTGCCAATAGAAAGGAATTTTGCATTATCAAGGACGTAATTTATATGCTTGAGTTTAATGGATCAACCTCCGTTTCTAAGGCCGCTGGTGAGGTTAGCCGTTTTGTGCGCTACCCTTTCAATTCATCTTCATGGAATAACTGGTTCCTATAGAAAATAAATACGTAGTTGGTATGTTTCATATGCTTTGGTCAATTGTGCTTTGTTGTTCTGCTGCAGATATATTTTTGTATTAGGGATGCCTATATTTTGTTTTCGGTATGCATTGTGTATGTTAGTTTGGAGTGATGTTGAAAAGAATCTAAAAGGACCCAACTCGATAAACCGAAAAATACAAGATTTTTTTTTTTTTACACCCCACTGTGTCGCAGTGGGTCGAGCAGTCCCCACTGCACCGTAGTGGAAAGTCTCGGCAAGGAAAGGGACGAAGCCCCACTGCCGCAGTGGGCTTAACACACCCCCACTGCGCCGTAGTGGGAGGAAACCAAATACTTTCCGAGGATTTCCACTACGCCGCAGTGGGCAAACCCCCCCCCCCCCCCACTGTGCCGCAGTGGGAGACCTGAACTGCAACCCTAACATCATTTTAACCCTTGATCCAACTTGCAACCTTCAAATTTCAAAACAAACTTCTCAAAACACATTTCAGAGGTTTCCAACAACAAAGTAGACACATATCATGCACCATTACAACATAACATGTTTCACAAATCCAAGAACAACCCTAACGGGTCATTTACCCGTTTTGGCAACATTTTCGCCCAAATACGTCAATACTATTTTCCAAAGACTTTACAACTTGGACATTTACAGAAATATTACCGAAACATGACCTCAAACCAAAATGTACCATGAGCCATGAGGTGTGGGACATCTAAGCTTCTATACCAAAAGATCGTCATTCGTCCGAGAATGACCTAATTACCTTCAAGTTCTTCAAAAGATATCTACAACTTCAAGCTTATCAACACACTTAGTTCTTTCTTCCGGAACTACCTATAAAAGTGTAAACAACTAAAATATAAGCAAATGCTTAGTGAATATACTTGCATACATTTACGAATACGAAGGAGGGCATAGTACAAGGACTTTCACATGTAACCTATGGCATCGTCATGTCACATTTACATATTCAGCTTGCACACAAACAATACATATATGGATCCATATAAGCTAAACAATCACATCTATCGGGATTCTTAGGCCCCGGAGGTTCTTAGGCCTCATATCATATCAACTTTCGGGATTCTTAGGCCTCGGAGGTTCTTAGGCCTCATAAACAATGCCCCACATGGGCTTGACGCCAAATCAACCATGCTTGGAACATTCACATCTCATGGTAATTGACCCAACGTATACATAAGGGTATGCAAATATACTCACCTCCTCCGCAACAAAGAGAATAACGCTAAACAACAAGCACAAGCAAGCTTCAACCTAAAATCATATCGTAAAATTCATAAGCTTACATTCACAACTTGACTAGTTCAACCTAGCCATTCTCAATCACTAGCCTTTTCTAAACCCAAAACCCAACCCATTTGTCATTGAGTTACTTTCATCTTTAACTATGACATTAGGTAGTTCAACCTACCATTTTCATTCACATATCAATAACTAGTAATATTCATCTTTTCTTACAAACTCAATTTATCACATGAACTTATCAATTTCATAATCAAACACATCATATAACTCAATGACAACTAGGTTAACTAAGGAATTGGAGAAAATTAACCATAATTCATTTGTTAGTAAAAACCCCCAAATTGGTTCACTCTATGAACCCTAATTCCAAAACAAAAATGAAAGCTAGGTTAGGGGAAATCAATACCTCACAACAAAAGCAAATTCAAGACTTAAATGGAAAATTCTTCCTCTTCCCTTTTTCCTCTTGAAATTCGGCCACCACCACCAAGCCCACAAACCCTAACTTTTAATTCTTGAAAAGAAATTAAAGATGGTGATGATTATTAAGGATGATTTTTTTATCTTTTACTTGGATGAATTATCCTTTGATTTTGAAAGAAATTGAGAAGGAATGCATGGGAGGAAGAAGAAGACAGAAGTGGATATATGACTCAAAATCAAATAAGTGTCTGGCACTTCCTATGGGTGCCACGACCCACTTCTCAAATTGGTGGGTATTTTACTCGCTATCCGCTAAAGTTCCAACTAAATTAATCTCATATCCAAAAATAAAATACTAGGAAATTAATTTAATGTCAAAACTATGAAAAGGGGTTAATTTCTTTTACCTTAAAATCTTGGGGCGTTACAGAATCATATTTGTACCATAATGGATTGTAGCCAGATTCAATTCAGTAATGTTTTTTTCCCGTTTATACCATAATGGATATTAGTTTTTATTGCAAAAAAGTACAGCTAGGGATATGGCCTTTCAAATTTACTGCTAGAAGGCATTTAGAGATATGGCCTTTCAAATTTTGACTTGCATACATTGTGTGTACGTATATAAAAATACTAATCATTATATACACATGTTATTAAATTAAAGAAGCCAGAGCAAATATTAAATTATGGGTTTTTTGTTATTGAATTAAAAAAACACAAAACTCTAAGAGTTACCATGTTTTGATTATCATGTGTTTAAAAACATAGATATAGAGTAGGAATGAAAGATCTTAATGTAAAAGAGATAATGTTATTTTTATATATTAGTAAACCAATGCCATAGTTATGGACTTTCAGAATAAGCTTTTATGAAATCATAAAATTTCCCATGATACGAGTAGGTGGCATGGGCTGGGATATTTGTATATATACCTGCCTGCATCGTCTTTTTAGTTGTAGTCTATGTCTGCGTGTTTCACATACGCATCCCCTTAAATGCATTTATGATATGCGTCATCGTGACAATTGATAGAGGTTGTCATATTAAACTGGATGAAAGTCAAGTTGATTTTGTCACACGTATTACATTTCATTACTGTAAGTTTGACGGTTGGCGTATGTGTCCTAGGCATTTTGTAAGTTTGATGGTTGGTGTTTTCGTAGTGTCATACGAATCATTTGACCCTTTGACAAGTAATTTTGTTTGACTCTTATGTGCATTATTTTATGGAACTTGTTTTTATAGTCTACTTTGATTTGTTAATGTATAAGGTATTTGTGAACTATGCGTAAATGTACTTTGATTTGAAATTAATTTGTTAAGGTAATAAGTTTGTTCTTTTAATATACGTCTCCGTATTTGATATTATATTTCAGCTTTTGTCATATCCGTTCAATGGGTTTTTTGTTAAGCCCTGTTCCTTTTTCTTTCTTATACGGCAGGTTATCAAAAGGGCTTTTTGCTCAGCCGTATTCCTTTTTCTTTCTTATACCGCATTTGTATTGTTTAGAAAATTCCAAACCATCATAAGAAAACCTGCTAAGTAAAAGAAATGTACAAAACAATCCGTGAAGCCCGGCCGTGCAACGCACGAGTCTTCACTCTAGTCTCTTATAAATCAAAGTAGATCAAGATTTTAGGAAATTAAACATTTTTTTCATTATCCACAAAATACCATTAATTACTCATTCCAACACTTTTCACATTTTTCTTCTTTTCTAATCCTAACCGTGTGTGTGTATATATATATATATCCCTAAAACATATCTTAAATCTTAACTCTAAAACATATTGCCTCCTTAAGCCTTTGCTCTCTCATCAGCTCCATCAGCATCACTACTCATCGCCACCTCCACCACACCGTCGTCGTTAGTACCATCGCCACCACATCGTGCGGGCACACATCTAGTTATAAATAAGATAAAATATTAATACAAGTATTATTAGTCAACCTATACATCACGCACGGATATTAGTACTAATCTCTCTATATAACTAAAAGAGGATATGAAAGATCCTATGTGACACTATTATTTAAATGACAAATATGATATTTGCTTAGTTGTAATGTTCTTATTTATTTTGTATTTTTTTCCATGTATATCATTAATAAATATTTAATATTTAATTTAGTTTTGTTTCTAATAGAGATTGTTTCTTATATAAGTTGTTGGATACAATGATTAAACCAAAATCCATATGAAGATTATACATTTAAAAAATTATATAAGTATAAAATACAAAGATAGAGATATCCATGATTTAAAATTGATATATGGAACATTTTACGTAAATATAATATCTATAATACCTTATAAAACAAACTAGTCTCCCTATTTTAGTAAATTCAACACTTTTTTCAATATACCAAAATTACCTCTAAATAACTCTAACAAACATATTTCAAATGGTTATTTTTTGCATATTATTATTATTTTTTATCTAATCCTCGACTTATATTTAGAATGATAATCACGGTTATATGCCTCATTGCCGCATATCATGAAAGTAACCTAAACAACTTGTATTACCGTTAAGACATCTCACGCGTTATAAACCGTTGCTGCTGCAACGCACGGACACCCTTCTAGTAAATATAATATATGGAAGATTTTATATAAATATAATAATGATATAAATATAAAGATTTAGATATAGTCATTGTAACACCCGTCGTTTAAAAATAAGGATTTCCAAAAACTTTTGCCTAACGGCGTTAAAAGAAGCGGAATTAACTTTAAAAGTCCAAACCAGTAAAATCTGTTTGGTTTATTCATTAAATGGTGTTACTAGCCATATCATCAAAATAAGTCTAAATGGAAATCCATCGATTGCCCAACATTAAACAACCGAGTACATTATCAATACAAGTCATTAATATTTAAACATAAAGCAAATGTCTAAAGCGAGCAGCCACTGTGGGTAAACTATAGCTAGCTTCAAGATCATCTACCCATGCCTCACATCTTCTCACATCTACCTGCTCACTATTGTTGGACCTGAGGGCACAACACATTTAAAAGAGCAAGTGTTAGCTAACGAATTAGCTAAGTAAGATAACACATAAGTTATAAAACATTTGTCCATTTAAAACATTATATAAAAGTCATATTAAATCGTTAAGGCACATATCCTCAAACATATCATCACACTTACATATCATATCATCAACATCATTCATATTAGGATGGGTCATCCTAAATGTGCCTAGTCATCTTTTGCATCATCACATATCACATTTGAACATCTTTATAATTGTGACAAAAGTCACGCATCTCATATAACATATGCATCTCGTTAAGTGTGACATAAGTCGCACCCGACTAGATGAACCACCATTCAGTAGTACATCAATGTCGTTAAGGAATGGCAAGCCAATCCAGGAGTAATCTGTATGTTCAATGACAATGGGGCTGGTAAGACCTCCCGTATTACTCTTCACGTTGTACCTCGTTGCAAGGAGCCACCAGAGCAACCACATCAACGCACTTAACCGGGCTAGGGAAAGTACGGGTTAAGCTTAACACTTTCACGTTAAATTTACGAGCTCGATTTCACATCACATATAGTTTAGGTGTTTGCACAACCTAAACAATCATCACATATACATCATTACGTTTGGGCCCTTAAATGTGCACGTGTCATGGCAACTTAATAAGTCTAGTGAACTAGATGAACAAGCCATGTAATTATGCACATTTCACATATCATCATCATACATCACATTTCATAGCATTTCATTTCATATCATCACATCGCATACATTGTTACATCACGTACATCGTCATATATCATTGCATATCGTATATCATTACAACATTGCATAACACTTATCATCTTAGATCGTACATCATTTCATATCATATCACCTATTAAGCATACATAACATCTCATAGCAATACGTATCATTGGGGTAGCATTTCAGGCTTTTATATGCATCTACATAGCCCATATCACCTCCCGTATAATCCCGAATACCCATAAGCAAACAAGATACCATTTGGGATGTTATTATATGAAAACTATGTTTTTGTTGAACCCTCAGCGTGTCAAAGTAGTGTATCTTACCTCATAGAAGCACACAACAAATGATAACGTAAGTTACCGAGCTTTGCAAGTATTCCCGACTACCTATAATCATTAAACGACATAATGAGCTATCAATTACCCACTATTTATGGTCATGACTCAAGCCTAGATACCTATAAATATCACCCATGACAAGACTTGATGCATTGGAGGTTCGTTTAATACTTTAGAGCTTACATAACTCGACGGAACACGGAAATCACTCACTAAATTAACCTTTCTGTAAACTTGACATCATCCTCAACTTTAAAAAGAATTACCATTAGAAAGTAGACTCTCTCACGATTCCGTGGATAGTTTATTTGTCAAAAATGGAGTTACGGTCAAAAGTTATGGTCGTTTAAAAATGTTAACAAAATCAGTCCCTAACGGGAGTTACGAAAATATGTAACGGGAGTTACAGGCATAACGGGAGTTACGAAAATTTGTAACGGGAATTACAATGGGGGTGTTATCGCAATTACCCAGCTAACGGGAGTTACACAACTGTAACGGGAGTTACGACGACCAGTCGTGAAAAACAACCCCAAAACCTAACCAACACATCTCAAACGACTCTAACACATCTCCAGGTCTTATGAACATCAAATACACTTAAAATAAGACCAACATCACTCATTGAAAACACCAATTAATCCTTGAATCATTTACCATCATATACAACCGATTAATCCCCCGAATGACTCGAAATCAATTAACGGATTGCAATTAAACCAACCCAACCCTCATGACCAGATATGGGTGGATAAAAGCTATTAAAGACCATTACCCTATGATCTTAGAATAAAGAATTACTTGTACGAATGATTGAGGGATCAAAACCTAGAAGAAATCACCGCCGAATAGATCCAAAATCGCACAAAACTTGAAGACAAGCTCTAGGGTTCTTGAGGGAGAATTATTTTTGAGATTACAATCTGATTATGGGGTTTATGGAACGTGATATGGCCCTAAATCTGCTGGACCAACTTTTCAAAACTTAACATCTATACCCTTGTACTTTATATCTTTCACTTATTGCCCCCTTAAACTCTTACGGGAACACTTTTCATCAATTTAACTCAGTCGGGAATACGTATCATTATTATTAATCACTTTACTAACATATTACTTTGTCATGACATATTAAACTCTCCATTTGAACACATTTAATGAAATTAATCATTAACACGTAGACACATTAATCATATATAACGACCGTAGTCATTATCACATAACATGTTAACTATTAAGACGTATAAATTCGACGGAAGGCGAACGTTGACTAACAACATGGTCAATGGTCGACATAAAATGTTGAGGATGTTACAGTCATTAGTCAAAATCGATGTGAAGATTTAAATACATAAATATGAAATATAAAGATCTATATTATAAATATAAAGTATAATACAAATATATTCCTTAATTAAAATATATTTATTCATTATATATACATGCTTGCATGATTTAGGCATTATCAAAAAAAAAAAGTCAATTAATTAGTATTAATATATTCATTTATGATGTAACTTTCGTTTTATAAGTAAGTCTATATTTGAGTATATTGTTGCTATATTATTGTAGTCTTATATTTTATATTTGGTTGCATTATTTATTTTTATATAAATTTTAGGCCAACAATTATCACCATGCAACGCATGAGTTTAATCTAGTATATCTATATATTTATTATTTATTATTATTATTTTCACAATTTAAAACACTTAGTATCATAGCGTATAAAACTACTCCCACCGTCTCATATTAATTGTCATATTTTGACTTTTTGAATCTTTTTCTTTCAACTTTGACCATAAATATTTTTGTTTGTGTTATATAACACTTGATATAACATATATAAACTGATTGAGTTTTAAATGTATTTTTCATTGATATAACTTTTTATCAACTAATATATAACACAAACAAAGATATTTACGATCAAAGTCAAAAAAAAAAAACTTTACCAGTCAAAATAGGACAATTAAAATGAGACGGGGTGAATATAAATTTACGTAATTAATTCGCACACTTCACGCGGAAACTAAGTCATTTTAAATATAAATAACATTCATTGTATTTTCTTTCTTATAATTATCAGTCAAACATTCTATTCAATTATTTTCCGCCTAAATAGTATTTAGTCTTTAGTTATATGATAACAGATAATAATTAATCTATATGATATTCAATATCATATCATTATTAATATAATGACTATCATTTTAATAATATTTGTTTTCATACTCTTTGTCTTAAATTTTTATAATATATTATCTATATTTATATAAATAATATATTACATATATATGTATTTCTAAACAATTTGCAATAGTTAGTGTATTTATTTTTCAAAAATTTATTTATTTCATTTAACGCTAAATATAAAATCATCATTTTAATTGTAGTCTATTGATCAGTGCCTCACAAAAGCACTTAAGTGAAACATTTTTGTGAAAATAGTTTGGAACGTTTTCATCTATGTTTGTGGTGGGTAATAGGGATTTTTCATCGAGGGTTTAAATTGGGTATCTATTCGACGAGAGACTCTCTAATGCGGATCTAGTTAAATTGACGTAAATTAATAATTAAACGTAGTGAAACAAAAAACTTAGATTATATTAGAAGATACCGATCTTTTTTCATAACTTGAATAGGAAAATCTTTACCAGAAATCAAGAAAAATACACACTTTACAGAAATTACTTGATATTTACCTTGAATTTAAAATATACAGTATTAATCAAACAAAATATAGATAAAGTTTAGAAATATAATAAAATGAAAATTCCTTACCCCCTTACCACCCCTCAGCTCACCCTATTAATACATGTCCCTTCTCTTTGAGACCAAAAACATATAAACACACACATACACTTGAAACACACACCCATCTTACTCACGAGTGCTCTTTACGAGAGTATCTCTTTTACACACATTTTCACCTATGTGTAATCCAAACACCACCCCTCCCACCGCCGTCTCCATGAAAACTTCCGATCACCACCCTCCTCCTCCACCACCCCCACCACCTCATTTTTACCTTGACCTCCATTCTTTTCCATTAACACCCAAATCCCATTTTGATCATCAAAACCCAAAAAATAACAACCAAAAAATCAACAAGACCAAAAACAACATAGTAACCACTACTATCATAGTACCAACACCGAATGAAATATTTAATGAAACAAAAGCCTTATTTAAATTATCTTCACCTATTGCTTTAACCGCTTTAATTTTGTACACACGGTCCATCATATCCATGTTATTTTTGGGCCAACTCGGTGAAGCCGAGCTGGCTGCTGGCTCATTGGCTATAGCCTTTGCCAACATTACCGGCTATTCTGTTTTAGCCGGTTTAGCACTCGGTATGGAACCGCTATGCTCACAAGCATTTGGGGCCCATAGGCCCAAAGTGTTATCTATAACTTTACATCGGGCCGTTATTTTTCTTTTAGTGGTTTGTGTGCCGATTGCATTTTTGTGGCTCAACACGGCCTGGATTTTGATATATTTACATCAAGACCAAAACATTGCACGTGTGGCCCAAACATATCTTGTGTTCACCTTACCAGATTTGGTATCCAATTCATTTATCCACCCGACCCGGATTTACCTTCGGGCTCAAGGCATTACGGTTCCTTTGACTCTAGCTTCCTTCATTGGCACGTTACTACAACTGCCATTGAACTATTTGCTTGTTTATCGATTCGGGCTGGGTGTCGTTGGGGTGGCGAGTGCTTCCTCGATATCGAATTTCGTGGTGTTGGTTTCGCTTGTTTTTTATGTTTGGTGGACTGGTTTGCATTTACCCACGTGGACGAGCCCGACCCGTGAATGTTTAACCGGGTGGGGCCCGTTGGTTAGGTTGGCAGCACCGAGCTGTGTCTCGGTCTGTCTCGAATGGTGGTGGTATGAGATCATGATCGTCCTTTGCGGTCTTTTGGTTGACCCGAATGCGACCGTTGCCTCCATGGGGATTTTGATTCAAACTACGGCTTTGTTGTATGTTTTTCCATCTTCACTTAGTTTCGCGGTTTCAACCCGGGTCGGGAATGAGCTCGGGGCAAACCGGCCCGATAAGGCCCGAGTGTCAGCAATGGTGTCAGTATTTTTTTCTGGATTAATGGGGATATCTGCAATGATATTTGCTACGTCAATGAGAGAAAATTGGGGTAGGATGTTTACAAATGATTTAGATATTTTAAGATTAACTTCTACGGCCCTGCCTATCATCGGGCTTTGTGAGCTCGGAAACTGTCCCCAGACAGTTGGATGTGGGGTTGTGCGGGGCACAGCCCGACCAACCACTGCAGCCAACGTGAATCTGGGGGCATTTTATATTGTTGGGATGCCAATTGCGGTGGGGCTTGGGTTTGGGCTTGGGGTCGGGTTTATCGGGCTTTGGCTCGGGTTACTTTCGGCCCAGGTTTGTTGTGCAGGGCTGATGTTATATGTGGTAGGGACCACAGATTGGGAGCATCAAGCAAAAAAAGCAGAGATGTTAACATGCAACGGAGGTGCAGTTGGAGGAGATAAATCTTTGGATTGTGACATTGAAAATCAACCATTGATGTCTATAATGTCATCTTCATAACAAATTTTAACAACAAAAATGAAAAGAAAAAAAAAAAATAGTGTCAAAGTTGACAATGATATAGAGGACCTCATCTTGAGGATTATAATTATTATTACTTTTTAAAACTTTTTGAAAGGGGGTTTTTAATGAGTTTGATTGTTTATTTTGTTATTAGATTTTGGGGATGGGTGATACAGAAAGTAAATTATAAACAAAGTACAAATCGGAATTTTTGATGTATTGTGTTAACTTTAAATTTTATTTATCCTTGTTTTTTGACCACCCTCGTGTTACATTACACGGCCTTTTTACATTAATGAAACATGAGAATTTGGAACATTACTAGCATGTTGCAAAATTTGTACCATTGTCTTAATGCAATGTTTGTTTTGTTTTAATTTCTAGGGTCCTAATTTTCAAAAGCATGTGTAGTATTGTTTGTTATCTTGATTGTCGTTCTTATATGGATATGTATATCAAAACAGAATCAATTTTTGATTACATTAGTTGTAATCTCACAATCTTATTCCTAAAAACATCAAAGATGGGTCATTTTCTCAAAGATAAGATGAATATCCAGCCCAATGACTTCTAATATTGCATGTTTGTTTGTTTTAGTAAGCTTAAATGACATTCAACTACTTTTGAGTTGTTTCCCATCAATTAGAAGTGTTATTATAAGATACTAGAAGACAATGACAAAACTATAAAGATACCAACATATATAGATGATATCATATGTTTTTGGAAAAAAATTTCTGTCAAGAGTGTATACTTGTCAGAAGTTGAGTAAAATGATAATAAAGGAAATTAAAAAGTAAGAAGCTCATAAATTACGATCATGCCAATACAGGAAAAATGCTTTTAGTATGAGGTTTACTAGCATTCTAAAATGTGATTGAATTAAAATTTTAGAGACAATAATTCGAAAAAGGAGAAAATGTTCGAGTAAGTTAAAAATCCATTTTGATTGAGGTTTTGCCTACACATAAAGGAATAAGATCATTACTTATTGTTATGTTTAAATGTAACGTGATAATCATATATATCTCATACAATTTGATATATGTATCATCATATACAAGCTTTATAGCATATTAAACAATCATCTTTTAATAAAAGTTTCACTAAATCAAATTATTTATCAACTCTCATTTTATACATGTGTCACTAAATGACTATAGGAGAACATGCCAGTGAAAATGGTAAATATGACTTAAGAAAATAGCATGGGCAAGTGAGATATGAAAAACAAAACAAATAAAAGACATGGCATGACATCTTATCTTAAGTTAACAAGTGTGCATTGTATTGTAATGTAATACTACTTGTGACATATATATACAAGCAAGTGAGAATAATAAAAATGACAAAAATGGGGCATGACAAGTTATGGTAAACCAATCATGTTGGTGTTTCAATTCTCTCCTCATGATAAAGATAGAAAAAAGAAGTTGCAAAATGAAAGGTGTCCATAGATGGGGGGTAAATTAAATTAGAAGGGGTCCAATCCCATCTATAAACAGTCTGTCATAAGAAACTGAAATAGTAGTAGTAGTAGATGATGATAGAGATGGGAAACAAATTAGCTAGTTGTCTGTTATTCCAGTGGCATTCGTTTTCTTTCAATTTACATGTTTCTTTTTGATCCATCAAACATGTACTTCATGCAACCAATGCTAGTACGTAAATAGTAGTTACTCCTGTACCATAAATTGTATCTTTACTGTGACCTAGGGATGGGCATTGGATCGATCCCAATACTGACGGTGTCGGTCCTGAAAATCCCAAATATATGGTACCGGTATTGGTCCTAGATAAGCCGGGATCGGGACATGACCAGAAAAATCCCGGTCCCAAATCCCGAAAACCATAAAAATTTAATGCCGGTCCTATCTCACTTGGACTCGGTACCATTTCCCGATACCGGATTGGGACATTATCCGTACGGGACTCAGAATTTGAGATCTAACCACCATTAACTTATGTTTGGTACAAACTTGTAAGACTAATGAGATTAGCCCGTTAGCATTTGTTCTTTTCGTCCGGAACCCCCTACCTCGGTCCCGGGGGCGTTCTGCCTCCTTAAAATGCGAGCCCCGACTCATTTTGAACGCGTTAAGCATTTTGGACTTTTGTGGAAGATGTCCGTTTGACTACCTCGAAAATGAGTTAATTACATTTATTTTTATTCTCCATTTATATATACATATTTCTACATATACATATTATATCTTTTTCTACTACATCTATCTATCTACTTCTATCTTCAACTTTCAAAAACTCATATCACATACCTCCATTGATTATCAAAATGTTACCCAACTAGTAGGGTTTTAGCCCGTTTTCAAACCAAAACGCGCAAAACAACAAAAGACCACGTAAGGTCAAAGACCTCATCTAGTTCGGGTCAACAAAACATCGGGTTGGATGCGAGGGTTGCATTCGATCTTAATGATACGGAGGAGGAGGAACAGGAGCCTCAACCGTCCGGTGGGGAGAGATACGGCTAAAAAGGCCTCACTTGCGGGGTCATCACGTAAGGGCTAGGCTACGTATGACGAGGCGTATAACATAGCGCTGGAGATGCGGAATTTGCAAGAAGTGAACAAGCAGCGCCAAGAGATCAAACGAGAGAAACTTGAAGTTAAGAAACAAAAACAACAGACAAAAGATATGAAGTTCTTGGCTACCGACTTATCTCATCTCCCACTGGGTGAACGAAATGTTTTGGAGTAAATGAAACGAACCATTCGCACCAAATATGGATTTGATGACGTCTAGTTTTAGTTATTTTTATATCAACTTTTAGCTTTTTTTTTTATTTTTATTTTTTACTTTATATTAAATAGTTGTAGTTTAAATTTTTATTGTATTTGTAGTTTTAATTTTTATTAAGTAGTTTTAATGAATTTAACTTTTATGTAAAAAGTATAAATTTTATTCTATAATATAATAATATATATAATATTTATTAACAAATTAAAAAAATAAAATGGGATGCCCCTAGAAGGCATTCCCCACTCCAAGGGGGTGTTTGGTATGATGGAATGGAAAGGGGGGAAAGAGAATAGGAAAAACTTCTCTTGTTTGTTTGCGATGAAGAAAATGAATGAGAATGGAGAAAGGGGAATCAATTCCATTCTCTACAAATTGTAAAGAATGAGTGAAAATGGAAAAAAAAAAAAATTTTTTTGAAGATGTTATATGTAATAAATGTATTATTATTTAAAATTTTATTTTTTATATATATTCATTCTCTATGGGTACCAAACAACGGAATCCATTCTCTTTCCAAATACTCATTATCTTTCTCACTATTTTCATTCTCTATTACATTTCCATTCTTTATGATTCCCTCCTATCAAACACTCCCCAAGGGAATGGGGGAAATGCCCCTCCTAATGATTGGAGGACAAGTGACAACATTTGATTGCAAGAGGGGCATTTTCGTAACGGCCAACCTACTAGTCTAAGCATCTATATTGTATAAGACTCTATATCACTTCGGGTTATTCTTTTCATAAACAACTTAATTAACATATCATATCAGTTTTTCATACATCATTTTTACAAATATATTTTTTCCCAATTACAATATCATAAAGGTAATCCAACTTTACCTATATAAAATTGGATCAACTTTAGAGTATCTTTATAACATATTCATTTTTTTCCCCATAAATACGTAATTTATTTATACATACAATTAACATATGTATACACACATAAACGTCATCTTGTTTTATCCCTCTCCACAAACACTCATGAATGAACAACCACCACCTGATTATCCGTATTAATATCTTCTCCACAAATATCATCCACCTCACTATATGGATCTCCCATAATCATCCTATTGTGGGTAGTCTAACCATGTTGATCATTTGTTTCCTTTGGTGTGGTCCAGGCAAAGTTTTACTACTCCAAGGTTTGAGGTTCGGGTTTGGAAAGCTAGGGTTTTCTCACTTGATTGTTTATATGTTATATCCTTTTACATTTTTAAGTAAATCACACATTATCGGGTAATCCTGAAAAAAGATTCCTAAGGAGAGAAAATAAAGAAAGTTTTTTTTTTTTTTTAGCTTGTTTTATTTTGTTTTTCAATTTTTTCTTTCTTTTTTCAATTAAATCATTAAAAAAAAGTCTAAAAAAATAAAAATGAAAAAATCTAATCCAAAGTTAGTGAGCTATACATATAATAGTATGGTACTGATTTCGCCCTTAAGGGTATTAGTAAGGGATAACTGTTAGGAGTGATAAATCATAAGTGGTGATAGGTCATAAGTGTGATCGATGATAATATAACACTAATGATTTTGACCCGTTGACTTTCGTTAATTATTTGGAATGTCGACACTTAGTGTTTATTATTTGATTAATAATATGTCGAGTTAACTTTATGTTCCTTAGCGTATTTGGTATTGTGATACATTTACGCCTTTAGTTTTGGTACCCGTAAGGTTATAACTAGCTAGTGGTAGTGCCAGTGTATTCCATGGTGTGCCTAACCTCCCATCCCCCACTCATTTCTCACACACTCACTCTTTCTCTATCTTACCGTTCTCTCTTTTCTCCCTAGCCCAAGACCAAAAACTTCATCTTGTTATTTTCTTGCAAGTTTTTCGGATTCAATCTTTGTGGTATAATCAAAATGTACGTTGAAAGAACTCAACACAAAAATAGGAGTAAACTTTTTTTTTTAATCGAGAACCAATTAACTTTGAACCAACTTTTGGATAACCCAAGTATTGTTTCATCTTTAAAAGACCTTACAATAAAAAGAAGAGTTTAACACGTTTTCCTGGAGGGCTTGAATGCCAAAAACAAAAAGTTACAATTTGAAAATTATGATCATTTCAAAATTAGGTTTTCTGTTGAACGAGTAAAAGTTGCGTCACACCCCTCAAAAGTTGTGGCGCAACTTTAATGCCAGGGAACTAAGAGGCTTCACAGTTGTGTCACACCTTTCAGAAGTTGCGACGACACAACTTTTACTCTTTCAGCATAAAACCTAATTTTGAAACAACTATAACTTTCAAACCATAACTCCGTTTTTGACATTTAAGTTTTCCACAAAAACGTGTTAAAGTCTACTTTTTAATGATAAGGTCTTTTAAAGATGAAGCATAACTTGGGTTATCCAAAAGTTGGTTCAAAGTAAATTAGTCAAGTCCCGATTAAAAAAAAAAAGCTTACTTATATTTTTGTGTCGAGTCCTTTCATTAGTAAATCATTAAGTCATTATAGTCATTTTCAAAAGTTCGAAATTCCTTGGGTGTTTCGAGTGTTCATCTTTTTTTTCCGGCTTCAAAACCGGATTTGGTGCTTTAAGGAAGAATTTGTAAGTGAAATTACTCTCAAAAGGTTTGATTTATGTTGTTGTTTGTGCTTTTAACTAAATCTTGAGCTCTCATAGTCAAATCTTTAGATCGATTTGCTTTAAGTTTGGTTTATGGTTTCAAAAGAGCATTTTGAGGTTTTGGAAGTGGGTTATGGAAAAGAACCGATTTTTATGCTTAGTTTTACTAGAAAATATGTTGTGTTAAAGTTCGGTAACTTGATTTGGCTCATATGTTGTTCAATTTATGTAAACAATGAGTTTGAAATCTGGAAACCAGAATAGTACGTTGTGCCTCAACCTTAAGATTTTAGCCTCAAATCGTGTCAGTTTTTCAAGAATTGAGCCGCAAATCTCAACTTTGCAAATTTTCCGATCTATTTTAAGATGACATTTCCGCCTCAAATATTTACATTGAGCCGCAAAATCTTACCTTCATCAGATTTGAGCCGTAAATTCTTACCATCATCATATTTGAGCCTTAAATTTTCATGTTGAGCCTCAAATGTTCCCTTTTCAGCTTTTATGTTCTAAACTCGTTATTTAAGCTTTCTTTGGGTTGTAGTATGGCATACCTAGCTAAGTATTAGAATTCATATTTAATATTACAAAATATCCATCGCCTAATAGTTTTTGTAAAACATTTATATGATTCTAATATTATAGATTCGTCTTATCAACAATGAGGTTGATATCAAAAATCTATATTTTATAGATGTTAATTTATACTCAACAATGAGTATTATATATGATTAGAAGTATATCTTTTATAATTTCTCAAAAATAACTTTTTTTTTAGCGATTGTTTCCTAAATACGTGGTTACAAACTTTAACTTTGAGCCTAAAATCACACAATCACATTCTTTTACTCGTCCTAAACATAATTGAATGTAAGTTTACAAACATAAATGAACGAATGTGAAAATAAATGTATGAACATTTACAAACATATTATCTAACGTTCATGAACAGTAATGAACGAAATGGAGTTGTATCATGTTTGTTAATTTAACTAAATGAATGAGTTTTTGTATTCATGTTCGTTCATTTACTTAAACGAACGAACCTAAATGAACTTTTCGCTAAACATTGTCCATTGAACGTTCTGTTCATATATATCCATAACTTTAGGTCTAATGTTTATGTGATGTTACAAGATGCTATGTAAGGAAACTTTATTAATATCATCATAGAAGAGTACTAGATGTAGACATATTTTGCACATAATTTTTAAAATATAGCCATGGTTTTCGCCCTTTCGAATATGTAAAAGAAAGTATAATAGTCGTAATATTTATAAAAATAATGGCTTTTGAGAAATCGAAAGAACCAGTTTTTGTTTGTTAAAATATGAATATGTTATATAACTTTTTCTAAAAGTATCTGAAAACTACCAAAAAATTTAATGTCTATGGTTGGGTGACAACCCTTGCTTTCTTCCCATGTGGATGTTTGCCCACTTCCAATTGGTTAAATTAAAATCACATGTCACAAGGGAGAAAATGAAACAATAACAGGTATTGTCATATGAAAATTTAAATTTAAGTACTCCGTATAATATACTCTACATATTTCTCATTAAAGACTTAGATCACTTAGATCGGTGAAATTCCTCATTTATTTTTCTCCAAGGGCAAGTTTTCTTTAGACCCAAATTATCTTTCCCAAATGTTATGTGAAGTTCCTCACTTGATGGCTTAACTCATAAGTGTAGAATAACAAGTCAAGTATAGTAGTATACACTAGATTGGACTAGTATTGCTTTGAATATAAATGCATGAATATAAATAAAGCAATAAAGACTTAAGAAATAAATAAAGTAAACAAGTATGTAAATGGTGGAACACAAATGTAATTTTCAAATGTATTTTATTTAATGATGTTAAATAAAATACAAGGTTCTTGCGGAACCTAGTGTCACACCCCACCTTAGGCGGAATCGTAGGATATGACTAAAAGATATAGCAATGGCACATGGACTTTATAATAGAGTCATACTAAATGAAATTCAAATAAATGTAAATTCCATAAACGGAAAGTCTAGGCAGCACGCCTCAAATAGCAAAGAAGTAATAATTGCAAATAGCGTTCAACGTTTCACATGCAATCTAGGAGTCCATGAAGGATCTCTTTATTGGTCTTCCTAAAGTCCATAAGCTCAATCTTCTTAAACATTGTTATTACCTGAAAATGAATGCTCGAAAATGTCAACATAATGTTGGTGAGTTCGTAGGTTTAAAGGAATACAAATGAGTTTGCTGTGCATGATATATCAAGTTTTGGACAATAGTGTAAATATAAACATGTAGTAGCATACTAAATACTGATCAATGTCATCATAGTTATCCAACAACACAATCTCCATCACTCCTATTAACAACTCAATCATGCTTTAAATACCAACAACTACCAGCTGGAGTATAAAGTTGGTCGATAGTTATCCAATAGTCTTCAATAGATATCAACAGACATCTATTGCATCAAAGAAATCAATACAAACGAGCTAGCATACACAATTTCATAATTACACGTATTTGTCCATGAAAACAAACAAGTTTTGGCACAGCTAGTAAAGAAATGAAAAGTGTTTTGAGCATCATTTTCCCCCAAAGAAATAATATAAAAAGGGGCCACGAAACTCACCTCGACAAGCAAGTAGTTATGCAAATCCAACAAGGTCGCTAGAATCTACATAACATATAAATATGAACAAGTTACAATTATGGACATGGTCAAGAACCGTCCATTGTAACTCGTATTTGATGAAATACACATATGGCTACTTTCAAAATATTCACAATTGATTTGTCATATATTATTAAGTTACAAGTCACATAACTTAATATATAATATTTGTTTTACTGATTTAAGATTAATTCTACAAGTTCATATTAACTGAAATTTTTTTGGTAACTTTATCTATTTTTTATTAGGATGAAACGAATGATTCAAGATTCCAAATCTTAACTACTGTTACCTTAGAGTGTTATATACTTACATGAATTTTTACATATTTATTTGGCACGTTAACTATTTTTAAAAATTCAATGATTACAGACTAGTCAGAAAAATCACTGTTCGCGCACAGAAAAGTTTTATAAAAGTTAAGGGCCTTCGAAGATTCAAAAAATCCAATTTTTTTACTGTACAATCTTAACATCTCAAAAAAATTTCTGGAGAAAAATAATTGTCCAGTTCATAAAATCGACCAAGATATGACTATTTGAAGTCGACCAAAATCTGTTCGGAAAACTCAGCTTTGCGCAGTTTTGTTATAAAATTCGTTTGACAACCTTAAACTTCATATTTTGACACGAAACCGCTTCCACCAGAAAGTAGACTTCCTGAACTTAATTTTAGACACCAAAAACGTGACTTAACCATCTCCCATGACCAAGATACGACCTTTCAAAGTTAACAAAACGAATCTGTCCAGATTCTGAAATAACTCAAACTTACTGTTTTAAAGACTACTACAACTAATATTTATATATAAACTTTCAAATCTTTCCAACACCTAATTAAATCTGTTATTATGATTTTCATGCCTTCATAATTGGATTTCTTTTATTACATTAATTATTATGCTTCATTAAATACTTAAACTTTAACATTAATATGATTTATACTTCAAGCTTTTGATTTAACCCTAAAAAAAACCCTTTCATTCATTATTATAAATTTGCCATAATATATATTCATCAAATAGGTTACTTATAAATAAAAATTAATAAATAAAAAAGATATGCTTATATATATATATATATATATATATATATTAATAATTAAAAAGACTAATATATATGAAAAGAGAAGACAAGTGATTTTACCCCAAGATTGATGATCTTCTTCTTAGATACCTTGAAAAGAAGAATAGAATATAATCTTTAAGAATTCTATTATTAATTGTAATTTAAATCAAGATTCAATAGAATTATAATTAAACTTACCAAAGTTTGCTTTGACAATGAGATGATAATAATAATAAAAAAAAATATATTCTATGTTGTGATGTTTGTTTGTTGATCGGCAAAGAAAATCAAGAAGGGTTTTGGTTTGTTTTTTTTTTTTTTTATTATTTAGGGTATACTTATATATATATATATGGAGATAAGTGTTTAGTTAGTTTATGATTAGACTTAATGTATCATAAGAATTCTAATGGAATTAAAATTCCTTGCTCACCATTAAATTGTGGTAATATATATATGACTAAAATTTTTTACTAAACATATGATATTTTACTATTACTATTACCATCTTACTACTTATACTAATTATATATTACTTTTATAATTATTGATTTCGTTCACCACTAAATAGCGTATACTAATTTATCAATGTCTAGAAATAAATATGACTAACAACTACAAGTCTAGAAATTACGGGGATAGTTATAGTCATCTACGTTTAGGAAGATCAAATATCTCAATCCTAAACTATTGAATATCAAGTAATAGAAATCCCATATTGGAAATGATCACCACATTTCTATGCTTGTTATACTATATAGGCATATTGACTAGTCAAGAAATTTGGAATGTAAGTTAGAGACTATAATAAATTACCATTTTTGGTGACAAATGTCACAGTCTCCCCTACTTGAGAGAATTTCGTCTCGAAATTCTGTTGGAGTTACGGTTGAAAGACGTAGCATCAAATAGATGTGGATATTGATTTTCATTTGATCCTCTCGCTCCCAAGTAAACTCTGGCCCTCGCTTTGAATTCCACCGGACCTTGACAATTTGAATTTTACTACGTTTTAATGTCTTAAGTTCTCGATCCATGATCTCAACTGGTTCTTCCACAAAATGTAACTTGTCATCAATCTTAATGTCGTCTAGCGGTACATGCAAACTTCTATCCGCGAGACACTTCTTGAGATTTGACACGTGGAATGTATCATGTATCCTACTTAGTTCTTGAGGTAGTCTTAAACGATAAGCTACCGGACCAATCCGTTCAACAATTTCAAACGGTCCAACGTACCTTGGTGCCAACTTTCCTTTCTTTCCAAATCGAACCATGCCCTTCCAAGGCGACACTTTAAGTAACACTTTATCACCAACATTGAATTCTAAAGGCCTTCGCCGTTTGTCGGCGTAGCTCTTTTGGCGATCTCTAGCTGCTTTCAATCTTTCTTTAATTTGAAAAATCCTATCTGTTGTCTCTTGTACAATCTCCGGACCAATCAACTGACTTTCTCCAACCTCAGCCCAAACAACAGGTGAGCGACATTTCCGTCCATATAAAGCTTCAAATGGAGCACACTTAATACTTGAATGATAACTATTATTGTACGAGAACTCAACTAGAGGAAGATGAATATCCCAGCTTCCCCCAAAGTCCATCACACATGCCCTAAGCATATCCTCCAAGGTCTGAATAGTACGCTCACTTTGACCGTCGGTTTGAGGATGGTAAGCCGTACTTAGGTCTAAACGTGTTCCCAATGCCTTTTGCAATGACTGCCAAATCGTGATGTGAAATGACTATCACGATCAGATATAATAGACACCGGAATTCCATGCTTTGCCACTATCTCCTTTATATAAATCCTTGCTAACTGCTCCATTGTGTAGCTCTCACGGATAGCTATAAAGTGCGCAGACTTTGTCAATCTATCTACTATCACCCAAATCTTGTCATGCCCACTACTATTCTTGGCAACTTTGTAATAAAATCCATGGTTATTCTTTCCCATTTCCATTCGGGAAGTTGTGGTTGCACTAATAAACCCGGTGGTTTATTATGTTCAGCTTTGACTTTTAGACATGTTAAGCATCCACTGACATAACTGGCTATATCTCTTTTCATTCCCCGCCACCAATACAAATCCTTAAGGTCGTGATACATTTTATCAGCTCCCGGGTGTACGGAGTATCTCGTACTATGTGCCTCGTCCAAAATCACTGTTCTTAATCCACCTGCAAGTGGAATCCATATTCGTCCTACAAAGTACAGTACTCCATCCTCTTTACGCTCCATTTGCTGATCAAGGTCACGTAACCCTTCTTTTTCTACATTGATATTCTGCAATGCTTCATCTTGAGCCCGACTTATCATTGATTTTATATCCAAATGAATTGTCATGATCAATGCTCGTACTCGCTTTGGCTTAATTCTTTCTTTCCTACTTAACGCGTCAGCCACAACATTCGCCTTACCCGGATGGTAACGAATCTCACAATCATAGTCACTAAATAATTCAATCCACCGCCTCTGTCGCATATTCAACTCCTTTTGATTGAAATATGTTGAAGACTCTTGTGATCGGTGTAGATCACACTTTTCGTCCCATAGAGATAGTGCCTCCAACATTTGAGTGCAAAAACTACTGCACCAAGCTCCAAGTCATGGGTGGTGTAGTTTTTCTCATGGATTTTGAGTTGCCGAGAGGCATAAGCAATCACTTTACCCCTTTGCATTAGTACACATCCCAAGCCTTGATTTGAAGCATCACAATAAACTACAAAATCGTCCAGACCATCGGGGAGGGTAAGAATAGGAGCGTTACATAGATTTTCTTTCAGTGTTTGGAATGCCTTTTCTTGCTTATCTCCCCAATCAAACTTCTTATCCTTTTGGGTTAACTGAGTAAGTGGTTGAGCGATTTTCGAGAAGTTAGCGATGAATCGTCGATAATACCCGGCCAAGCCTAGAAATGAACGAACCTCTGATGGCGTCGTAGGAGTCTTCCAATCTTTTACTGCTTCGATCTTACTGGGGTCAACATGGATTCCTTCACTATTCACTACATGCCCAAGGAAATGAACTTCTTGTAACCAAAAGTCACACTTCGAAAACTTAGCAAACAATCTCTCTTTCCAAAGTAGTTCAAGAATCATTTTCAAGTGAGATTCATGTTCTTCCTTAGACTTCGAATAGATTAAAATGTCATCAATGAATACAATAACAAACTTATCGAGATAGGGTTTGCATACACGGTTCATCAAATCCATGAAAACTGCGGGTGCATTAGTCAAACCGAAAGGCATGACTAAGAACTCAAATGTCCATATCGAGTCCTGAATGCTGTTTTTGGAATATCTGCTTCATTAACTCTGAGTTGATGATATCCGGACCGAAGGTCTATTTTCGAGAAGAACTTCGCACCTTGAAGTTGATCGAATAAGTCGTCGATTCTAGGAAAGGGTAACGATTCTTAACTGTCAGTTTGTTCAACTCCGGTAATCGATGCACATACGAAACGAACCATCTTTTTTCTTGACAAACAATACTGGTGCTCCCCAAGGCGATGACTAGGTCTGATGAAGCCTTTTTCTTGGAGCTCTTGGAGTTGATTAGACAGTTCTTGCATTTCGGTAGGTGCTAAACGGTATGGAGCTTTGGCGACTGGCGTCGCTCCCGGAATAAGATCTATACGGAATTCAACTTGTCTTACAGGAGGTAATCCTGTTAGATCTTCGGGAAAAACTTGTGGAAAATCCCGTACGATAGGAATATCTTCGAGTTTCTTCTCGTTAGCCTGAATGCCCATGAGGTGCTTCTGATTTTCCTCCACCCCGCTCCCATATATGAGTAGCATTTCACTATTTCCTAGCGGTATAACGGACCACCTTCTCATAGCAAATTATCTCGGCTCTATGCTTCGATAGCCAATCCATACCAATAACTACGTCAAAACTCCTTAACGAGAAAGGCAGAAGGTTAACACTGAACAGATGACCTTCTATTTCTAAGGTACAATCATTAACGATTCTATCAACTCTATCAAATTTTCCATTCTACCTCAACCAAGAATAAGTATTCAATATTATGGGTTCTCTATCTAGGAGTGGCATAAACTTAATAGAAACAAACTGTACTCAGCACCAGAGTCGAATAATACGTAGCAAGGTGATTGTTTAAGGAAAACGTACCCTCACAATATTTGGATCTTGACGAGCTTCATTGCTACCATGACAAAGCTCTACCACGGGCTTGGTTGGCATTATTCCCTTGATTCCGATTCCCTCCATTAGCTACCACTTGATTCTGATTGTTAGCTCTTTGTCCCTGATATTTCCTTGATTCTGAGTTCCACCAATAGCTAGTACTTGATTTGGATTATTACCCCTCTGACCCCATGCTCGTTCAAATTTGGACACGTGTTGCGGTAATGGTATGACTACCGCACTCATAGCACGTTCCACGGTTATTTATCGGGTTAACAGCATTCACCGGAGCCACCTGCTTGACTCCCACTCGACAGTCTCTAGCAAGGTGTCCAAATCGGTTGCAGTTTTGTACACAAACGGCAAGGTGAATTTTGGAAATGATGGAATTGACATTTTGTACACTTTGGAGCAGAACCCGTATATCCGATCTTAGTCGCATCCGTTGCCATCAACCCTGTTGCCATTTTTTTTTTCTTTTGTTATTTCCATCAGTATTCTTTGACCTACTTGTCTCAGTACATCCTTCCTTTTCTCATTAACCTTAGACATGACCCATTCTCACCATTTCATCCGTTAAAGATCCTGCTTTCTGAATAGCACTTTGAATCGTGGTTGCTCAGTTGCTGACACAAGCCCACGAATTTGGGGAACAAGACCATAGATGTACCTTGGATCCTATTTGATCAGTCTCACAAGGTGAGTACTAGTTTGGCAAGCTCATAAACCGATCATTGTAAGCGGCAATGTTTGGCTCCTACCATTGAATGATTCCAAAATTCATTTCCAACTTCTGCATTTCATTTTCGGACAGAATCTTCAGTAGTAATTCCTTAAACTCGTCCCATGTCATCCCCACAGCTGCTACTCTACCCCTAGCTTGTATCTCAGTGTTCCACCATGTCAATGCTTTTTAGTCAGTGAGCTGCGGCATACTTCACCCTTTGATTCTCTGCACAGTTGCTAATATCCATGACAGCTTCCATTTCCTCTATCCATCTAGTGGCCTGCCAATGCCCTCCTTGCCATCAAAATCTGGTGGCTTACAAATATTGAAACTCCCTATAGGTTTCATAATCTTATTATTGCCTCAATGATGTTGTTATTCTGATTACCATCATTGTTATTTTCATATTGTTATATTTGTTCTCATATTGTTGTTCTCATTGTTGTGATGGTTATTCTCATTATTGTTATTGTTATTCTCATTATTTATTATATTGTATTATTTGGTTATTGTTGTTTGCATTAGAACAGCAGCGGTCACTTGAGTAACAATAGTAGGAATAGCGGCAGCTATTTGCTGAGTGATCATGTTTTGCAATATCCGGATTGCCACCATCACCTTCTCCATCATTAACCATTATTTCCACCACGACCACCACCTCTACCTCCACGTCCTCCATTTCTCCTCCTCTATTCATTTTCTACACAAAGAGAAAGGATTTATAAGTACTTGATGAAGACTTTCAAT